>NW_027672639.1:1800000-2006002 GCF_964165515.1 Mesoplodon bidens | reverse complement strand
CACCTTACCTTACGCGTAACCTATTCCTGGCCCGTACGGCTGGCACTGAACCGTGCGTCAGCACGTAGCCTGACCCTCCCACGTTTCGTAACCTCACCTGTGCCCTAAGCCTTGCTTTCCCTAACCTAACCCCTAGCCCGGAATAGAAACCCACACCAGCCCTACACCTTACCTTATGCCGTATCCTACTCCTGACCCATACGCTGGCACTGAACCATGCGTCAGCACGTAGTCTGTGCCTCCAACGTTTCAGTACCCTCATCTGTGCCCTAAGCCTTGACGTTTCCCTAACCCTAACCCTAGCCCGGAACGGAAACCCACCACAAGCCCTACACCTTAACTTACGCCGTTCCCTATTCCTGGCCCGTACTCTGGCACTGAACCGTGCGTCAGCACGTAGCCTGACCCTCCCACGTTTCCGTTCCCTCACCTGAGCCCTAAGCTTTGCCGTTCCCTAACCCTAACCCTAGCCCGGAACGCAAATCCACCTCCCGCCCTACACTTTATCCTACGCCGTTGCCTACTCCTGGCCCGTACGCTGGCACTGACCAGTGCATCAGCACGTAGCCCGACCCACCCACGTTTCCGTACCCTCACCTGTGCCCTAAGCCTTGCTGTTCCGTAACCCTAAACCTAGCCTGGAACGGAAACCAACCACCAGCCCTACACCTTACCTTACGCCGTTGCCTACTCCTGGCTCGTACGCTGGCATTGACCCGTGCGTCAGCACGTAGCCTGACCATCCCTCGTCTCCGTACCCTCACCTGTGCCCTAAGCCCTGCGGTTCCCTAAACCTAATCCTAGCCCGGAATGGAAACCCACTTCCAGCCCAAAACCTTACCCTACGCCGTTGCCTAATACTGGCCTGTACTCTGGTACTGACCCGTGCATCAGCACGTAGCCTTACCCTCCCACGTTTCCGTACCCTGACCTGTGCCCTAAGCCTTGCCGTTCCCTAACCGTAACCCTAGCCCGAAACAGAAACCCACCACCAGCCCTACACCTTACCTTACGCCTTTCCGTATTCCTGGCCGGTACGCTGGCACTGAACCGTGCGTCAGCACGAAGCCTGACCCTCCCACGTTTCCGTACCCTCACCTGTGCCCTAAGCCTTGCCGTTCCATAACCCTAACCCTAGCCTGGAACGGAAACCAACCACCAGCCGTACACCTTACCTTACGCCGTTGTCTACTCCTCGCCCGTACGCTGGCATTGACACATGCGTCAGCACGTAGCCTGACCCTCCCACGTTTCCGTACCCTCACCTGTGCCCTAAGCCTTGCCATTCCCTAACCCTAACCCTAGCCCGGAATAGTAACCCACCACCAGCCCTACACCATACCTTACGCCGTACGCTGCTACTGACCCGTAAGCTGGCACTGACCCATGCGTCAGCACGTAGCCAGACCCTCCCACGTTTCCGTACCCTCACCTGTGCCCTAAGACTTGCCGTTCCCTAACCCTAACCCTAGCCCCGAATGGAAACCCACCACCAGCCCTACACCTTACCTTACGCCGTAACTTATTCCTGGCCCATACGCTGGCACTGAACCGTGAGTCAGCATGTAGCCTGACCCTCCCACGTTTCGGTAACCTCACCTGTGCCCTAAGCCTTGCCGTTCCCTTACCCTAACCCTAGCCTGGAACGGAAACCAACCACCAGCCCTACATCTTACCTTACGCCGTTGCCTACCCCTGGCCCGTACGCTGGCACTGACCCGTGTGTCAGCACGTAGCCCGACCCTCCCACGTTTCTGTACCCTCACCTGTGCGCTAAGCCTTGCCGGTCCCTAACCCTAACCCTAGCCTGGAAAGGAAATCAACCACAAGACCTACACTTTACCTTATGCCGTACCCTACTCCTGGCCCGTACGCTGGCACTGACCAGTGCGTCAGCACGTAGCCTGACCCTCCCACGTTTCCGTACCCTCACCTGTGCCCTAAGCCTTGCCGTTCCCTAACCATAACCCTAGCCCGGAACGGAAACCCACCACCAGCCCTACAACTTACCATACGCCGTAACCTATTCCTGGCCCGTACGCTGGCACTGAACCGTGCGTCAGCATGTAGCCTGACCCTCCCACGTTTCCGTACCCTCACCTGTGCCCTAAGCCTTGCCTTTCCCTAACCCTAACCCTAGCCTGGAATAGAAACCCACCACCAGCCCTACAACTTACCTTATGCCGTATCCTACTCCTGACCCGTACGCTGGCACTGAACCATGCGTCAGCACGTAGTCTGAGCCTCCAACGTTTCCGTACCCTCACCTGTGCCCTAAGCCTTGACGTTCCCTAACCCTAACCCTAGCCCGGAACGGAAACCCATCACCAGCCCTACACCTTAACTTACGCCGTTCCCTATTCCTGGCCCGTACGCTGGCACTGAACCGTGCGTCAGCACGTAGCCTGACCCTCCCACGTTTCCGTTCCCTCACCTGTGCCCTAAGCCTTGCCGTTCCCTAACCCTAACCCTAGCCAGGAACGCAAATCCACCACCAGCCCTACACTTTATCCTACGACGTTGCCTACTCCTGGCCCGTACGCTGGCACTGACCAGTGCGTCAGCACGTAGCCCGACCCTCCCAAGTTTCCGTACCCTCACCTGTGCCCTAAGCCTGCCGTTCCCTAACCCTAAACCTAGCCTGGAACGGAAACCAACCACCAGCCCTACACCTTACCTTACGCCGTTGCCTACTACTGGCCTGTACTCTGGCACTGACCCGTGCATCAGCACGTAGCCTTACCCTCCCGCGTTTCCGTACCCTGACCTGTGCCCTAAACCTTGCCGTTCCCTAACCCTAACCCTAGCCCGGAACGGAAACCCACCACCAGCCCTAAACCTTTCCTTACGCCGTTCCCTATTCCTGGCCCGTATGCTGTCACTGAACCATGCGTCAGCACGTAGCCTGACCCTCCCACGTTTCCGTACCCTCACCTGTGCCCTAAGCCTTGCCATTCCCTAACCCTAACCCTAGCCTTGAACGGAAACCAACCACCAGCAGTACACCTTACCTTACGCCGTTGCCTACTCCTCGCCCATACGCTGGCATTGACCCGTGCGTCAGCACGTAGCCTGACCCTCCCACGTTTCCGTACCCTCACCTGTGCCCTAAGACTTGCCGTTCCCTAACCCTAACCCTAGCCCGGAACGGAAACGCACCACCAGCCCTACAACTTACCCTACGCCGTTGCCTACTCCTGGCCTGTACTCTGGCACTGAACCGTGCATCAGCACGTAGCCTTACCCTCCCGCGTTTCCGTACCCTGACCTGTGCCCTAAGCCTTGCCATTCCCTAACCCTATCCCTAGCCCAGAACGCAAATCCACCACCAGCCCTACACTTTATCCTACGCCGTTGCCTACTCCTGGCCAGTACGCTGGCACTGACCCGTGCGTCAGCACGTAGCCCGACCCTCCCACGTTTCCGTACCCTCAACTGTCCCCTAAGCCTTGCCGTTCCCTAACCCTAACCCTAGCCCGGAACGGAAACCCACCACCAGCCCTACACCTTACCCTACGCCGTTGCCTACTCCTGGCCTGTACTCTGCACTGACCCATGCATCAGCACGTAGCCTTATCCTCCCGCGTTTCCGTACCCTGACCAGTGCCCTAACCCTTGCCGTTCCCTAACCCTAACCCTAGCACTGAACGCAAATCCATCACCAGCCCTACACTTTATCCTACGCCGTTGCCTACTCCTGGTCCATACGCTGGCACTGACACGTGCGTCAGCACGTAGCCCGACACTCCCACGTTTCCGTACCCTCACCTGTGCCCTAAGCCTTGCCATTCCCTAGCCCTAACCCTAGCCCGGAATAGAAACCCACCACCAGCCCTAAACCTTACCTTACGCCGTACCCTATTCCTGGCCCGTACGCTGGCACTGAACAGTGCGTCAGCACGTAGCCTGACCCTCCCAAGTTTCCGTAACCTCACCTGTGCCCTAAGCCTTGCCGTTCCCTAACCCTAACCCTAGCCTGGAATGCAAATCCACCACCAGCCCTACACTTTATCCTACGCCGTTGCCTACTCCTGGCCCGTACGCTGGCACTGACCCATGCGTCAGCACGTAGCCCGACCATCCAACGTTTCCGTACCATCACCTGTGCCCTAAGATTTGCCATTCCCTCACCCTAACCCTAGCCTGGAACGGAAACCAACCACCAGCCCTACACTTTACCTTACCCCGTTGCCTACTCCTGGCCCGTACGCTGGCACTGACCCGTGCGACAGCACTAAGCCTGACCCTCCCACGTTTCCGTACCCTCACCTGTGCCCTAAGCCTTGCCATTCCCTAACACTAACCCTAGCCCGGAACGGAAACCAACCACCAACCCTACACCTTACCTTACGCCGTACCCTATTCCTGGCCCGTACGCTGGCACTGCACCGTGCTTCAGCACGTAGCCTGACCCTCCCACGTTTCCGTACCCTCACCTTTGCCCTAAGCCTTGCTGTTCCCTAACCCTAACACTAGCCCGGATTAGAAACCCACCACCAGCCCTACACATTACCTTACGCCGTACCCTATTCCTGGCCCGTACGCTGGCACTGAACAGTGCGTCAGCACGGAGCCTGACCCTCCCACGTTTCCATACCCTCACCTGTGCCCTAAGCCTTGCGTTTCCCTAACCCTAACCCTAGCCCGGAACGCAAATCCGCCACCAGCCCTACACTGTATCCTACGCCGTTGCCTACTCCTGGCCCGTACGCTGGCACTGACCCGTGCGTCAGCACGTAGCCCGTCCCTCCCACGTTTCCGTACCATCACCTGTGCCCTAAGCCTTGCCTTTCCCTAACCCTAACCCTAGCCTGGAACGGAAAACAACCACCAGCCCTACACCTTACCTTACGCCGTTGTCTACTCCTGGCCCGTACGCTGGCACTGAACCGTGCGTCAGCACGTAGCCTGACCCTCCCACGTTTCCGTACCCTCACCTGTGCCCTAAGACTTGCCGTTCCCTAACCCTAACCCTAGCCCAGAATGCAAATCCACCACCAGCCCTACACTTTATCCTACGCCGTTGCCTACTCCTGGCCCGTACGCTGGAACAGACCCATGCGTCAGCACGTAGCCCGACCCTCCCACGTTTCCGTACCCTCACCTGTGCCCTAAGACTTGCCGTTCCCTAACCCTAACCCTAGCCCGGAACGGAAACGCACCACCAGCCCTACAACTTACCCTACGCCGTTGCCTACTCCTGGCCTGTACTCTGGCACTGAACCGTGCATCAGCACGTAGCCTTACCCTCCCGCGTTTCCGTACCCTGACCTGTGCCCTAAGCCTTGCCATTCCCTAACCCTATCCCTAGCCCAGAACGCAAATCCACCACCAGCCCTACACTTTATCATACGCCGTTGCCTACTCCTGGCCAGTACGCTGGCACTGACCCGTGCGTCAGCACGTAGCCCGACCCTCCCACGTTTCCGTACCCTCAACTGTCCCCTAAGCCTTGCCGTTCCCTAACCCTAACCCTAGCCCGGAATAGAAACCCACCACCAGCCCTACACCTTACCTTACGCCGTATCCTACTCCTGACCCGTACGCTGGCACTGAACCATGCGACACCACGTAGTCTGAGCCTCCAACGTTTCCGTACCCTCACCTGTGCCCTAAGCCTTGACGTTCCCTAACACTAACCCTAGCCCGGAACGGAAAACCACCACCAGCCCTACACCTCACATTACGCCGTACCCTACTCCTGACCCGTACGCTGGCACTGACCCGTGCGTCAGCACGTAGCCTGACCCTGCAACGTTTCCATACCCTCACCTGTGCCCTAAGCCTTGCCTTTCCCTAACCCTAACCCTAGCCCGGAACGCAAATCCACCACCAGAACTACACTGTATCCTATGCCGTTGCCTACACCTGGCCCGTACGCTGGCACTGACCCGTGCGTCAGCACGTAGCCCGTCCCTCCCACGTTTCCGTACCCTCACCTGTGCCCTAAGCCTTGCCGTTCCCTAACCCTAAACCTAGCATGGAAAGGCAATCAACCACAAGCCCTACACTTTACCTTACGCCGTACTCTACTCCTGGCCCGCATGCTGGCACTGACCCATGCGTCCGCACGTAGCCTGACCCTCCCAAGTTTCAGTACCCTCACCTGTGCCCTAAGCCTTGCCGTTCCCTAACCGTAACCCTAGACCGGAATGGAAACCCACCACCAGCCCTACACCATACCTTACGCCGTAACCTATTTCTGGCCCGTACGCTGGCACTGAACCGTGCGTCAGCATGTAGCCTGACCCTCCCACGTTTCCGTAACCTCACCTGTGCCCTAAGCCTTGCCTTTCCCTAACCCTAACCCTAGCCCGGAATAGAAACTCACCACCAGCCCTACACCTTACCTTACGAAGTATCCTACTCCTGACCCGTACGCTGGCAATGAACCATGCGTCAGCACGTAGTCTGAGCCTCCAACGTTTCCGTACCCTCACCTGTGCCCTAAGCCTTGACGTTCCTTAACCCTAATCCTAGCCCGGAACGGAAACCCACCACCAGCCCTACACCTTAACTTACGCCGTTCCCTATTCCTGGCCCGTACGCTGGCACTGAACTGTGTGTCAGCACGTAGCCTGACCCTCCCACGTTTCCGTTCCCTCACCTGTGCCCTACGCCTTGCCGTTTCCTTACCCTAAGCCTAGCTAGGAACGGAAACCAACCACCAGCCCTACACCTTACCTTACGCCGTTGCCTAATACTGGCCTGTACTCCGGCACTGACCCGTGCATCAGCACGTAGCCTTACCCACCAGCGTTTCCGTACCCTCACCTGTGCCCTAAGCCTTGCTGTTCCCTAACCCTAACCCTAGCCTGGAACGGAAACCAACCACCAGCCGTACACCTTACCTTACGCCGTTGTCTACTCCTCGCCCGTACGCTGGCATTGACACATGCGACAGCACGTAGCCTGACCCTCCCACGTTTACGTACCCTCACCTGTGCCCTAAGCCTTGCCGTTCCCTAACCCTAACCCTAGCCCGGAACGGAAACCCACCACCAGCCCTACACCTTACCCTATGCCGTTGCCTACTCCTGGCCTGTACTCTGGCACTGAACCGTGCACCAGCACGTAGGCTTACCCTCCCGCGTTTCCGTACCCTGACTTGTGCCCTAAGCCTTGGCGTTCCCTAACCCTAACCCTAGCCCAGAACGCAAATCCATCACCAGCCCTACACTTTATCCTACGCCGTTGCCTACTCCTGGCCCGTACGCTGGCACTGACCCGTGCGTCAGCACGTAGCCCGACCATCCCACGTTTCCGTACCCTCACCTGTGCCCTAAGCCTTGCCGTTCCCTAACCCTAACCCTAGACAGGAACGGAAACCAACCACAAGCCCTAAACCTTACCTTACGCCGTTGCCTACTCCTGTCCCGTACGCTGGCACTGACCCCTGCGTCAGCACGTAGCCTGACCCTCCCACATTTCCGTACCCTCACCTGTGCCATAACTCTTCCCTTCCCTAACGCTAACCCTAGCCCCGAACAGAAACCCACCAGCAGCCCTACACCTTACCTTACGCCGTAACCTATTCCTGGCCCGTACGCTGGCACAGAACCGTGCGTCAGCATGTAGCCTGACCCTCCCACGTTTCCGTACCCTCACCTGTGCCCTAAGCCGTGCCGTTCCCTTACCCTAATCCTAGCCTGGAACGGAAACCCACCACCAGCCCTACATCTTACCTCACGCCGTTGCCTTCACCTGGCCCGTACGCTGGCACTGACCCGTGCGTCAGCACGTAGCGTGACCGTCCCACGTTTCTGTAAACTCACCAGAGCCCTAAGACTAGCCGTTCCCTAACCCAAACCCTAGCCCGGAACGGAAACCTACCATCAGCCCTACACCTTACCCTACGCCGTTGCCTACTCCTGGCCTGTACTCTGGCACTGACCCGTGCATCAGCAGGTAGTCTTACCCTCCCGCGTTTCCGTACCCTGACCTGTGCCCTAAGACTTGCCATTCCCTAACCCTAACCCTTGCCCAGAACGCATATGAACCACCAGCCCTACACTTTATCCTACGCCGTTGCCTACTCCTGGCCCGTACGCTGGCACTGACCAGTGTGTCAGCACGGAGCCCAACCCTCCCACGTTTCCGTACCATCACCAGTGCCCTAAGCCTTGCCGTTCCCTAACACTTACCCTAGCCTGGAACGGAAATCAACCACAAGCCCTACACCTTACCTTACGCCGTACCCTACTCCTGGCCCGTACGCTGGCACTGACCCGTGCGTCAGCACGTAGCCTGACACTCCCACGTTTCCGTACCCTCACGTGTGCCCTAAGCCTTGCCGTTCCCTAACCATAACCCTAGCCCGGAACGGAAACCCACCACCAGCCCTACACCTTACCTTACGCCGTAACCTATTCCTGGCCCGTACGCTGGCACTGAACCGTGCGTCAGCACGTAGCCTGACCCTCCCACGTTTCCGTAACCTCACCTGTGCCCTAAGCCTTGCCTTTCCCTAACCCTAACCCTAGCCCGGAATAGAAACCCACCACCAGCCCTACACCTTACCTTATGCCGTATCCTACTCCTGACCCATACGCTGGCACTGAACCATGCGTCAGCACGTAGTCTGTGCCTCCAACGTTTCAGTACCCTCATCTGTGCCCTAAGCCTTGACGTTCCCTAACCCTAACCCTAGCCCGGAACGGAAACCCACCACAAGCCCTACACCTTAACTTACGCCGTTCCCTATTCCTGGCCCGTACTCTGGCACTGAACCGTGCGTCAGCACGTAGCCTGACCCTCCCACGTTTCCGTTCCCTCACCTGAGCCCTAAGCTTTGCCGTTCCCTAACCCTAACCCTAGCCCGGAACGCAAATCCACCTCCCGCCCTACACTTTATCCTACGCCGTTGCCTACTCCTGGCCCGTACGCTGGCACTGACCAGTGCATCAGCACGTAGCCCGACCCACCCACGTTTCCGTACCCTCACCTGTGCCCTAAGCCTTGCTGTTCCGTAACCCTAAACCTAGCCTGGAACGGAAACCAACCACCAGCCCTACACCTTACCTTACGCCGTTGCCTACTCCTGGCTCGTACGCTGGCATTGACCCGTGCGTCAGCACGTAGCCTGACCATCCCTCGTCTCCGTACCCTCACCTGTGCCCTAAGCCCTGCGGTTCCCTAAACCTAATCCTAGCCCGGAATGGAAACCCACTTCCAGCCCAAAACCTTACCCTACGCCGTTGCCTAATACTGGCCTGTACTCTGGTACTGACCCGTGCATCAGCACGTAGCCTTACCCTCCCACGTTTCCGTACCCTGACCTGTGCCCTAAGCCTTGCCGTTCCCTAACCGTAACCCTAGCCCGAAACAGAAACCCACCACCAGCCCTACACCTTACCTTACGCCTTTCCGTATTCCTGGCCGGTACGCTGGCACTGAACCGTGCGTCAGCACGAAGCCTGACCCTCCCACGTTTCCGTACCCTCACCTGTGCCCTAAGCCTTGCCGTTCCGTAACCCTAACCCTAGCCTGGAACGGAAACCAACCACCAGCCGTACACCTTACCTTACGCCGTTGTCTACTCCTCGCCCGTACGCTGGCATTGACACATGCGTCAGCACGTAGCCTGACCCTCCCACGTTTCCGTACCCTCACCTGTGCCCTAAGCCTTGCCATTCCCTAACCCTAACCCTAGCCCGGAATAGTAACCCACCACCAGCCCTACACCATACCTTACGCCGTACGCTGCTACTGACCCGTAAGCTGGCACTGACCCATGCGTCAGCACGTAGCCAGACCCTCCCACGTTTCCGTACCCTCACCTGTGCCCTAAGACTTGCCGTTCCCTAACCCTAACCCTAGCCCCGAATGGAAACCCACCACCAGCCCTACACCTTACCTTACGCCGTAACTTATTCCTGGCCCATACGCTGGCACTGAACCGTGAGTCAGCATGTAGCCTGACCCTCCCACGTTTCGGTAACCTCACCTGTGCCCTAAGCCTTGCCGTTCCCTTACCCTAACCCTAGCCTGGAACGGAAACCAACCACCAGCCCTACATCTTACCTTACGCCGTTGCCTACCCCTGGCCCGTACGCTGGCACTGACCCGTGTGTCAGCACGTAGCCCGACCCTCCCACGTTTCTGTACCCTCACCTGTGCGCTAAGCCTTGCCGGTCCCTAACCCTAACCCTAGCCTGGAAAGGAAATCAACCACAAGACCTACACTTTACCTTATGCCGTACCCTACTCCTGGCCCGTACGCTGGCACTGACCAGTGCGTCAGCACGTAGCCTGACCCTCCCACGTTTCCGTACCCTCACCTGTGCCCTAAGCCTTGCCGTTCCCTAACCATAACCCTAGCCCGGAACGGAAACCCACCACCAGCCCTACAACTTACCATACGCCGTAACCTATTCCTGGCCCGTACGCTGGCACTGAACCGTGCGTCAGCATGTAGCCTGACCCTCCCACGTTTCCGTACCCTCACCTGTGCCCTAAGCCTTGCCTTTCCCTAACCCTAACCCTAGCCTGGAATAGAAACCCACCACCAGCCCTACAACTTACCTTATGCCGTATCCTACTCCTGACCCGTACGCTGGCACTGAACCATGCGTCAGCACGTAGTCTGAGCCTCCAACGTTTCCGTACCCTCACCTGTGCCCTAAGCCTTGACGTTCCCTAACCCTAACCCTAGCCCGGAACGGAAACCCATCACCAGCCCTACACCTTAACTTACGCCGTTCCCTATTCCTGGCCCGTACGCTGGCACTGAACCGTGCGTCAGCACGTAGCCTGACCCTCCCACGTTTCCGTTCCCTCACCTGTGCCCTAAGCCTTGCCGTTCCCTAACCCTAACCCTAGCCAGGAACGCAAATCCACCACCAGCCCTACACTTTATCCTACGACGTTGCCTACTCCTGGCCCGTACGCTGGCACTGACCAGTGCGTCAGCACGTAGCCCGACCCTCCCAAGTTTCCGTACCCTCACCTGTGCCCTAAGCCTTGCCGTTCCCTAACCCTAAACCTAGCCTGGAACGGAAACCAACCACCAGCCCTACACCTTACCTTACGCCGTTGCCTACTACTGGCCTGTACTCTGGCACTGACCCGTGCATCAGCACGTAGCCTTACCCTCCCGCGTTTCCGTACCCTGACCTGTGCCCTAAACCTTGCCGTTCCCTAACCCTAACCCTAGCCCGGAACGGAAACCCACCACCAGCCCTAAACCTTTCCTTACGCCGTTCCCTATTCCTGGCCCGTATGCTGTCACTGAACCATGCGTCAGCACGTAGCCTGACCCTCCCACGTTTCCGTACCCTCACCTGTGCCCTAAGCCTTGCCATTCCCTAACCCTAACCCTAGCCTTGAACGGAAACCAACCACCAGCAGTACACCTTACCTTACGCCGTTGCCTACTCCTCGCCCATACGCTGGCATTGACCCGTGCGTCAGCACGTAGCCTGACCCTCCCACGTTTCCGTACCCTCACCTGTGCCCTAAGACTTGCCGTTCCCTAACCCTAACCCTAGCCCGGAACGGAAACGCACCACCAGCCCTACAACTTACCCTACGCCGTTGCCTACTCCTGGCCTGTACTCTGGCACTGAACCGTGCATCAGCACGTAGCCTTACCCTCCCGCGTTTCCGTACCCTGACCTGTGCCCTAAGCCTTGCCATTCCCTAACCCTATCCCTAGCCCAGAACGCAAATCCACCACCAGCCCTACACTTTATCCTACGCCGTTGCCTACTCCTGGCCAGTACGCTGGCACTGACCCGTGCGTCAGCACGTAGCCCGACCCTCCCACGTTTCCGTACCCTCAACTGTCCCCTAAGCCTTGCCGTTCCCTAACCCTAACCCTAGCCCGGAACGGAAACCCACCACCAGCCCTACACCTTACCCTACGCCGTTGCCTACTCCTGGCCTGTACTCTGCACTGACCCATGCATCAGCACGTAGCCTTATCCTCCCGCGTTTCCGTACCCTGACCAGTGCCCTAACCCTTGCCGTTCCCTAACCCTAACCCTAGCACTGAACGCAAATCCATCACCAGCCCTACACTTTATCCTACGCCGTTGCCTACTCCTGGTCCATACGCTGGCACTGACACGTGCGTCAGCACGTAGCCCGACACTCCCACGTTTCCGTACCCTCACCTGTGCCCTAAGCCTTGCCATTCCCTAGCCCTAACCCTAGCCCGGAATAGAAACCCACCACCAGCCCTAAACCTTACCTTACGCCGTACCCTATTCCTGGCCCGTACGCTGGCACTGAACAGTGCGTCAGCACGTAGCCTGACCCTCCCAAGTTTCCGTAACCTCACCTGTGCCCTAAGCCTTGCCGTTCCCTAACCCTAACCCTAGCCTGGAATGCAAATCCACCACCAGCCCTACACTTTATCCTACGCCGTTGCCTACTCCTGGCCCGTACGCTGGCACTGACCCATGCGTCAGCACGTAGCCCGACCATCCAACGTTTCCGTACCATCACCTGTGCCCTAAGATTTGCCATTCCCTCACCCTAACCCTAGCCTGGAACGGAAACCAACCACCAGCCCTACACTTTACCTTACCCCGTTGCCTACTCCTGGCCCGTACGCTGGCACTGACCCGTGCGACAGCACTAAGCCTGACCCTCCCACGTTTCCGTACCCTCACCTGTGCCCTAAGCCTTGCCATTCCCTAACACTAACCCTAGCCCGGAACGGAAACCAACCACCAACCCTACACCTTACCTTACGCCGTACCCTATTCCTGGCCCGTACGCTGGCACTGCACCGTGCTTCAGCACGTAGCCTGACCCTCCCACGTTTCCGTACCCTCACCTTTGCCCTAAGCCTTGCTGTTCCCTAACCCTAACACTAGCCCGGATTAGAAACCCACCACCAGCCCTACACATTACCTTACGCCGTACCCTATTCCTGGCCCGTACGCTGGCACTGAACAGTGCGTCAGCACGGAGCCTGACCCTCCCACGTTTCCATACCCTCACCTGTGCCCTAAGCCTTGCGTTTCCCTAACCCTAACCCTAGCCCGGAACGCAAATCCGCCACCAGCCCTACACTGTATCCTACGCCGTTGCCTACTCCTGGCCCGTACGCTGGCACTGACCCGTGCGTCAGCACGTAGCCCGTCCCTCCCACGTTTCCGTACCATCACCTGTGCCCTAAGCCTTGCCTTTCCCTAACCCTAACCCTAGCCTGGAACGGAAAACAACCACCAGCCCTACACCTTACCTTACGCCGTTGTCTACTCCTGGCCCGTACGCTGGCACTGAACCGTGCGTCAGCACGTAGCCTGACCCTCCCACGTTTCCGTACCCTCACCTGTGCCCTAAGACTTGCCGTTCCCTAACCCTAACCCTAGCCCAGAATGCAAATCCACCACCAGCCCTACACTTTATCCTACGCCGTTGCCTACTCCTGGCCCGTACGCTGGAACAGACCCATGCGTCAGCACGTAGCCCGACCCTCCCACGTTTCCGTACCCTCACCTGTGCCCTAAGACTTGCCGTTCCCTAACCCTAACCCTAGCCCGGAACGGAAACGCACCACCAGCCCTACAACTTACCCTACGCCGTTGCCTACTCCTGGCCTGTACTCTGGCACTGAACCGTGCATCAGCACGTAGCCTTACCCTCCCGCGTTTCCGTACCCTGACCTGTGCCCTAAGCCTTGCCATTCCCTAACCCTATCCCTAGCCCAGAACGCAAATCCACCACCAGCCCTACACTTTATCATACGCCGTTGCCTACTCCTGGCCAGTACGCTGGCACTGACCCGTGCGTCAGCACGTAGCCCGACCCTCCCACGTTTCCGTACCCTCAACTGTCCCCTAAGCCTTGCCGTTCCCTAACCCTAACCCTAGCCCGGAACGGAAACCCACCACCAGCCCTACACCTTACCCTACGCCGTTGCCTACTCCTGGCCTGTACTCTGCACTGACCCATGCATCAGCACGTAGCCTTATCCTCCCGCGTTTCCGTACCCTGACCAGTGCCCTAACCCTTGCCGTTCCCTAACCCTAACCCTAGCACTGAACGCAAATCCATCACCAGCCCTACACTTTATCCTACGCCGTTGCCTACTCCTGGTCCATACGCTGGCACTGACACGTGCGTCAGCACGTAGCCCGACACTCCCACGTTTCCGTACCCTCACCTGTGCCCTAAGCCTTGCCATTCCCTAGCCCTAACCCTAGCCCGGAATAGAAACCCACCACCAGCCCTAAACCTTACCTTACGCCGTACCCTATTCCTGGCCCGTACGCTGGCACTGAACAGTGCGTCAGCACGTAGCCTGACCCTCCCAAGTTTCCGTAACCTCACCTGTGCCCTAAGCCTTGCCGTTCCCTAACCCTAACCCTAGCCTGGAATGCAAATCCACCACCAGCCCTACACTTTATCCTACGCCGTTGCCTACTCCTGGCCCGTACGCTGGCACTGACCCATGCGTCAGCACGTAGCCCGACCATCCAATGTTTCCGTACCATCACCTGTGCCCTAAGATTTGCCATTCCCTCACCCTAACCCTAGCCTGGAACGGAAACCAACCACCAGCCCTACACTTTACCTTACCCCGTTGCCTACTCCTGGCCCGTACGCTGGCACTGACCCGTGCGACAGCACTAAGCCTGACCCTCCCACGTTTCCGTACCCTCACCTGTGCCCTAAGCCTTGCCATTCCCTAACACTAACCCTAGCCCGGAACGGAAACCAACCACCAACCCTACACCTTACCTTACGCCGTACCCTATTCCTGGCCCGTACGCTGGCACTGCACCGTGCTTCAGCACGTAGCCTGACCCTCCCACGTTTCCGTACCCTCACCTTTGCCCTAAGCCTTGCTGTTCCCTAACCCTAACACTAGCCCGGATTAGAAACCCACCACCAGCCCTACACATTACCTTACGCCGTACCCTATTCCTGGCCCGTACGCTGGCACTGAACAGTGCGTCAGCACGGAGCCTGACCCTCCCACGTTTCCATACCCTCACCTGTGCCCTAAGCCTTGCGTTTCCCTAACCCTAACCCTAGCCCGGAACGCAAATCCGCCACCAGCCCTACACTGTATCCTACGCCGTTGCCTACTCCTGGCCCGTACGCTGGCACTGACCCGTGCGTCAGCACGTAGCCCGTCCCTCCCACGTTTCCGTACCATCACCTGTGCCCTAAGCCTTGCCTTTCCCTAACCCTAACCCTAGCCTGGAACGGAAAACAACCACCAGCCCTACACCTTACCTTACGCCGTTGTCTACTCCTGGCCCGTACGCTGGCACTGAACCGTGCGTCAGCACGTAGCCTGACCCTCCCACGTTTCCGTACCCTCACCTGTGCCCTAAGACTTGCCGTTCCCTAACCCTAACCCTAGCCCAGAATGCAAATCCACCACCAGCCCTACACTTTATCCTACGCCGTTGCCTACTCCTGGCCCGTACGCTGGAACAGACCCATGCGTCAGCACGTAGCCCGACCATCCCACGTTTTCGTACCCTCACCTGTGCCCTAAGACTTGCCGTTCCCTAATCCTAACCCTAGCCTGGAACGGAACCCAACCACCAGCCCTACACCTTACCTTACGCCGTTGCCTACTCCTGGCCCGTACGCTGGCACTGACCCGTGTGTCAGCACGTAGCCTGACCCTCCCACGTTTCCGTACCCTCACCTGTGCCCTAAGCCTTGCCATTCCCTAACCCTAAGCCCAGCCTGGAACGGAATACAACCACCAGCCCTACACCTTACCTTAGGCCGTTGCCTACTCCTGGCCCGTACGCTGGCACAGACCCGTGCGTCAGCACGTAGCCTGACCCTCCCACGTTTCCGTACCCTCACCTGTGCCCTAAGCCTTGCCGTTCCCTAACCCTAACCCTAGCCCCGAACGGAAACACACCACCAGCCCTACACCTTACCCTACGCCGTTGCCTACTCCTGGCCTGTACTCTGGCACTGACCCGTTCATCAGCACGTAGCCTTACCCACCCGCGTTTCCATACCCTGACCTGCGCCCTAAGCCTTGCCGTTCCCTAACACTAACCCTAGCCCAGAACGCAAATCCACCACCAGCCCTACACCTTACCTTACGTCGTTGCCTTCTCGTGGCCCTTACGCTGGCACTGACCCGTGCGTCAGCACGTAGCCCGACCCTCCCACGTTTCCGTACCCTCACCTGTGCCCTAAGACTTGCCGTTCCCTAACCATAAACCTAGCCCAGAACGCAAATCCACAACCATTCCTACACTTTATCCTACGCCGTTGCCTACTCCTGGCCTGTACTCTGGCACTGACCCGTTCATCAGCACGTAGCCTGACCCTCCCACGTTTCCGTACCCTCACCTGTGCCCTAAGACTTGCCGTTCCCTAACCCTAACCCTAGCCCAGAACGCAAATCCACAACCATTCCTACACTTTATCCTACGCCGTTGCCTACTCCTGGCCCGTACGCTGGCACTGACCCGTGCATCAGCACATAGCCCGACCTTCCCACGTTTCCGTACCCTCACCTGTGCCCTAAGACTTGCCGTTCCCTAACCCTAACCCTAGCCTGCAACGGAAACCCACCACCAGCCCAACACCTTACCTTACGCCGTTGCCTACTTCTGGCCCGTACGCTGGCACTGACACATGCGTCAGCACTTAGCCTTACCCTCCCACGTTTCCGTACCCTCACCTGTGCCCTAAGACTTGCCATTCCCTAACCCTAACCCTAGCCTGGAACGGAAAACAACCACCAGCCCTACACCTTACCTTACGCCGTTGCATACTCCTGGCCCATACGCTGGCACAGACTCGTGCGTCAGCACGTAGCCTGACCCTCCCACGTTTCCGTACCCTCTCCTGTGCCCTAAGCCTTGCCGTTCCCTATCCCTAACCCTAACCCTAGCCCGGAACGGAAAACCACCAACAGCCCTACACCTTACCCTACGCCGTTGCCTTCTCCCGGCCTGTACTCTGGCACTGACCCGTGCATCAGCACGTAGCCTTACCCTCCCGCGTTTCCGTACCCTGACCTGTGCCCTAAGCCTTGCCTTTCCCTAACACTAAGCCTCGCACAGAACGCAAATTCACCACTAGCCCTACACTTATTCCTACGCCGTTGCCTACTTCTGGCCCGTATGCTGGCACTGACCCATGCGTCAGCACGTAGCCCGACCCTCCCACGTTTCCGTACCCTCACCTGTGCCCTAAGCCTTGCCGTTCCCTAACCATAAACCTAGCCCGGAATAGAAACCCACCACCAGCCCTTCACCTTATATTACGCCGTACCCTACTCCTGACCCGTACGCTGGCACTGACCCATGCGTCAGCACGTAGCGTGACCCTCTCACGTTTCCGTACCCTCACCTGTGCCCTAAGACTTGCCGTTCCCTAACCCTAACCCTAGCCCGTAAAGGAAACCCACCACAAGCCCTACACCTTACCTTACGCCGTACCCTACTCCTGACTGGTACGCTGGCACTGAACCGTGCGTCAGCACGTAGCCTGACACTCCCACGTTTCCGTACCCTCACCTGTGCCCTAAGCCTTGCCGTTCCCTAACCCTAACCTTAGCCCAGAATAGAAACCCAACACAAGCCCTACACCATAACTTACGCCGTACTCTACTCCTGACCCGTACGCTGGCAGTGACCCATGCGTCAGCACCTACCCTCAGCCTCCCCCGTTTCCGTACCCTCACCTGTACCCTAAGCCTTGCCGTTCCCTAACCCTAACCCTAGCCCGGAACGCAAATCCACAACCGGCCCTACACAATATCCTACGCCGTTGCCTACTCCTGGCCCGTACGCTGACACTGACACATGCGTCAGCACGTAGCCCGACCATCCCACGTTTCCGTACCCTCACCTGTGCCCTAAGACTTGTCATTCCCTAACCCTAACCCTAGCCCGGAACGGAAACCCACCACCAGCCCTACACCTTACCTTACGCCGTACCCTACTCCTGGCCCGTAGGCTGGCACTGAACAGTGCGTCAGCACGTAGCCTGACCCTCCCAAGTTTCCGTACCCTCACCTGTGCCCTAAGCCTTGCCGTTCCCTAACCCTAACCCTAGCCCGGAATAGAAACACAGCACCAGCCCTACCCCTTACATTACGCCGTACCCTACTCCTGACCCGTACGCTGGCACTGACCCATGCGTCAGCACGTAGCCTTACCCACCCGCGTTTCCGTACCCTGACCTGCGCCCTAAGCCTTGCCGTTCCCTAACCCTAACCATAGCCCAAAACGCAAATCCACCACGAGCCCTAAATTTTATCCTACGCCGTTGCCTACTCCTGGCCCGTACGCTGGCACTGACCCGTGCATCAGCACGTAGCCCGACCCTCCCACGTTTCCGTACCCTCACCTGTGCCCTAAGCCTTGCCGTTCCCTAAACCTAATCCTAGCCCAGAACGGAAACCCACCACCAGCCCTACACCTTACCCTACGCCGTTGCCTATTCCCGGCCTGTATTCTGGCACTGACCCGTGCGTCAGCACGTAGCCTGACCCTCTCACGTTTCCGTACCCTCACCTGTGCCCTAAGCCTTGCCGTTCCCTAACCCTAACCCTAGCCCGGAACGGAAACCCACCACCAGCCGTACACCTTACCTTACGCCGTACCCTATTACTGGCCCGTACGCTGGCACTGAACCGTGCGTCAGCACGTTGCCTGACCCTACCACGTTTCCGTACACTCACCTGTGCCCTAAGCCTTGCTGTTCCTTAACCCTAACCCTAGCCCGGAATAGAAACCCACCACCAGCCCTACACCTTAACTTACGCCGCACTGACCCATGCGTCAGCACGTAGCCCGACCATCCCACGTTTCCGTACCCTCACCTGTGCCCTAAGCCTTGCCGTTCCCTAACCCTAATCCTAGCCTGGAACGGAAACCAACCACCAGCCCTACACCTTACCCTACGACCTTGCCTACTCCTGGCCTGTACTCTGGCACTGAACCGTGCATCAGCACGTAGCCTTACCCTCCCGCGTTTCCGTACCCTGACCTGTGCCCTAAGACTTGCCGTTCCCTAACCGTAACCCTAGCCTGGAACGGAAACTATCCACCAGCCCTACACCTTACCTTACGCCGTTGCCTACTCCTGGTCCGTACGCTGGCAATGACACGTGCGTCAGCACGTAGCGTGACCCTCCCACGTTTCCGTACCCTCACCTGTGCCCTAAGCCTTGCCGTACACTAACCCTAACCCTAGCCCGGAAAGGAAACCCACCACCTGCCCTACACCTTACTCTATGCCGTTGCCTACTCCTGGCCTGTACTCTGGCAGTGACCCGTGCATCAGGATGTAGCCTTACCCTCCCGCGTTTCGGTAACCTGACCAGTGCCCTAAGCCTTGCCGTTCCCTAACACTAACCCTAGCCCTGAACGCAAATCCATCACCAGCCCTACACTTTATCCTACGACGTTGCCTACTCCTGGCCCGTACGCTGGCACTGACCCGTGCGTCAGCACGTAGCCCGACACTCCCCCGTTTCCGTACCCTCACCTGTGCCCTAAGCCTTGCCGTTCCCTAACCCTAACCCTAGCCCTGAATAGAAACCCACCACCAGCCCTACACCATACCTTATGCCGTACCCTACTACTGACCCGTACGCTGGCACTGACCCGTGCGTCAGCACGTAGCCTGACCCTCCCACGTTTCCGTAACCTCACCTATGCCCTAAGCCTTGCCGTTCCCTAACCCTAACCCTAGCCCCGAACAGAAACCCACCACCAGCCCTACACCTTACCTTACGCCGTAACCTATTCCTGGCCCGTACGCTGGCACAGAACCGTGTGTCAGCATGTAGCCTGACCCTCCCACGTTTCCGTACCCTCACCTGTGCCCTAAGCCGTGCCGTTCCCTTACCCTAATCCTAGCCTGGAACGGAAACCCACCACCAGCCCTACATCTTACCTTACGCCGTTGCCTTCACCTGGCCCGTACGCTGGCACTGACCCGTGCGTCAGCACGTAGCCTGACCGTCCCACGTTTCTGTAACCTCACCTGTGCCCTAAGCCTAGCCGTTCCCTAACCCAAACCCTAGCCCGGAACGGAAACCTACCACCAGCCCTACACCTTACCCTACGCCGTTGCCTACTCCTGGCCTGTACTCTGGCACTGACCCGTGCATCAGCAGGTAGTCTTACCCTCCCGCGTTTCCGTACCCTGACCTGTGCCCTAAGCCTTGCCATTCCCTAACCCTAACCCTTGCCCAGAACGCACATGAACCACCATCCCTACACTTTATCCTACGCCGTTGCCTACTCCTGGCCCGTACGCTGGCACTGACCAGTGTGTCAGCACGGAGCCCGACCCTCCCACCTTTCCGTACCATCACCTGTGCCATAAGCCTTGCCGTTCCCTAACCCTAACCCTAGCCTGGAACGGAAATCAACCACAAACCCTACAGCTTACCTTACGCCGTACCCTACTCCTGGCCCGTACGACGGCACTGACCCGTGCGTCAGCACGTAGCCTGACACTCCCACGTTTCCGTACCATCACCTGTGCCCTAAGTCTTGCCGTTCCCTAACCATAACCCTAGCCCGGAACGGAAACCCACCACCAGCCCTACACCTTACCTTACGCCATAACCTATTCCTTGCCCGTACTCTGGCACTGAACCGTGCGTCAGCATGTAGCCTGACCCTCCCACGTTTCCGTAACCTCACCTGTGCCCTAAGCCTTGCCTTTCCCTAACACCAAACCTAGCCCGGAATAGAAACCCACCACCAGCCCTACACCTTACCTTACGCAGTATCCTACTCCTGACCCATACGCTGGCACTGAACCATGCGTCAGCACGTAGTCTGTGCCTCCAACGTTTCCGTACCCTCATCTGTGCACTAAGCCTTGACGTTCCCTAACCCTAACCCTAGCCCGGAACGGAAACCCACCACCAGCCCTACACCTTAACATACGCCGTTCCCTATTCCTGGCCCGTACGCTGGCACTGAACAGTGCGTCAGCACGTAGCCTGACCCTCCCACTTTTCCGTTCCCTCACCTGAGCCCTAAGCTTTGCCGTTCCCTAACACTAACCCTAGCCCGGAACGCAAATCCACCACCCGCCCTAAACTTTATCCTACGCCGTTGCCTACTCCTGGCCCGTACGCTGGCACTGACCCGAGCATCAGCACGTAGCCCGACCCTCCCACGTTTCCGTACCCTCACCTGTGCCCTAAGCCTTGCCGTTCCCTAACCCTAACCCTAGCCTGGAACGGAATCCAACCACCAGCCCTACACCTTACCTTACGCCGTTGCCTACTCCTGGCCCGTACGCTGGCATTGACCCGTGCGTCAGCACGTAGCCTGACCCTCCCTCGTCTCCGTACCCTCACCTGTGCCCTAAGCCCTGCGGTTCCCTAACCCTAATCCTAGCCCGGAATGGAAACCCACCACCAGCCCAACACCTTACCCTACGCCGTTGCCTACTACTGGCCTGTACTCTGGTACTGACCCGTGCATCAGCACGTCGCCTTACCCTCCCACGTTTCCGTACCCTGACCTGTACCCTAAGCCTTGCCGTTCCCTAACCCTAACCCTAGGCCGAAACGGAAACCCACCACCAGCCCTACACCTTACCTTACGCCGTTCCCTATTCCTGGCTCGTACGCTGGCACTGAACCGTGCGTCAGCACGTAGCCTGACCCTCCCACGTTTCCGTACCCTCACCTGTGCCCTAAGCCTTGCCGTTCCCTAACCCTAACCCTAGCCTGGAACGGAAACCAACCACCAGCCGTACACCTTACCTTACGCCGTTGTCTACTCCTCGCCCGTACGCTGGCATTGACACATGCGACAGCACGTAGCCTGACCCTCCCACGTTTACGTACCCTCACCTGTGCCCTAAGCCTTGCCGTTCCCAAACCCTAACCCTAGCCCGGAACGGAACCCCACCACCAGCCCTACACCTTACCCTACGCCGTTGCCTACTCTTGGCCTGTACTCTGTCACTGAACCGTGCACGAGCACGTAGCCTTACCCTCCCGCGTTTCCGTACCCTGACTTGTGCCCTAAGCCTTGCCGTTCCCTAACCCTAACCCTAGCCCAGAACGCAAATCCATCACCAGCCCTACACTATATCCTATGCCGTTGCCTACTCCTGGCCCGTACGCTGGCACTGACCCGTGCGTCAGCACGTAGCCCGACCGTCCCACGTTTCCGTACCCTCACCTGTGCCCTAAGCCTTGCCGTTCCCTAACCCTAACCCTAGACAGGAACGGAAACCAACCACAATCCCTACACCTTACCTTACGCAGTTGCCTACTCCTGGCCCGTACGCTGGCACTGACCCGTGCGTCAGCACGTAGCCTGACCCTCCCACGTTTCCGTACCCTCACCTGTGCCATAAGCCTTGCCGTTCCCTAACCCTAACCCTAGCCCGGAAGGGAAACCCACCACCAGCCCTACACCTTACCCTACGCCGTTGCCTACTCCTGGCCTGTACCCTGGCACTGACCCGTGCATCAGCACGTAGCCTTACCCTCCCGCGTTTCCGTACCCTGACCAGTGCCCTAAGATTTGCCGTTCCCTAACCCTAACCCTAGCCCAGACGCAAATCCATCACCAGCCCTACACTTTTTCCTACGCCGTTGCCTACTCCTGGCCCGTACGCTGGCACTGACACGTGCGTCATCACGTAGCCCGACCCTCCCACGTTTCCGTACCCTCACCTGTGCCCTAAGCCTTGCCATTCCCTAAACCTAACCGTAGCCCGGAATAGAAACCCACCACCAGCCCTACACCATACCTTACGCCGTACCCTACTACTGACCCGTACGCTGGCACTGACCCGTGCGTCAGCACGTAGCCTGACCCTCCCACGTTTCCGTACCCTCACCTGTGCCCTAAGCCTTGCCGTTCCCTAACCCTAACCCTAGCCCTGAACGGAAACCCACCACCAGCCCTACACCTTACCTTACGCCGTAACCTATTCCTGGCCCGTACGCTGGCACTGAACCGTGCGTCAGCATGTAGCCTGACCCTCCCACGTTTCCGTACCCTCACCTGTGCCCTAAACCTTGCCGTTCCCTTACCCTAAGCGTAGCCTGGAACGGAAACCAACCACCAGCCCTACATCTTACCTTACGCCGTTGCCTACTCCTGGCCCGTACGCTGGCACTGACACGTGCGTCAGCACGTAGCCTGACCGTCCCATGTTTCTGTAACCTCACCTGTGCCCTAAGCCTTGCCGTTCCCTAACCCAAACCCTAGCCCGGAACGGAAACCTACCACCAGCCCTACACCTTACCCTACGCCGTTGCCTACTCCTGGCCTGTACTCTGGCACTGACCCGTGCATCAGCTCGTAGCCTTACCCTCCCGCGTTTCCGTTCCCTGACCAGTGCCCTAAGCTTTGCCGTTCCCTAACCCTAACCCTAGCCCAGAACGCAAATCCACCACCAGCCCTACACTTTATCCTACGCCGTTGCCTACTCCTGTACCGTACGCTGGCACTGACTCGTGCGTCAGCACGTAGCCCGACCTTCCCACGTTTCCGTACCTTCACCTGTGCCCTAAGCCTTGCCGTTCCCTATCCCTAACCCTAGCCTGGAACGGAAATCAACCAGAAGCCCTACACCTTACCTTACGCCGTACCCTACTCCTGGCCCGTATGCTGGCACTGACCCGTGCGTCAGCACGTAGCCTGACCCTCCCACGTTTACGTACCCTCACCTGTGCCCTAAGCCTTGCCGTTCCCTAACCCTATCCCTAGCCCGGAACGGAAACCCACCACCAGCTGTACACCTTACCTTACGCCGTACACTATTCCTGGCCCGTACGCTGGCACTGAACCGTGCGTCAGCACGTAGCCTGACCCTCCCACGTTTCCGTACCCCACCTTTGCCCTAAGACTTGCCGTAACCTTACCCTAACCCTAGCCCGGATTAGAAACCCACCACCAGCCCTAAACCTTACCTTACGCCGTACCCTATTCCTGGCCCGTACGGTGGCACTGAACAGTGCGTCAGCACGTAGCCTGACCCTCCCAAGTTTCCGTACCCTCACCTGTGCCCTAAGCCTTGCCGTTCCCTAACCCTAACCCTAGACCGGAATAGAAACCCACCACCAGCCCTACACCTTACATTACGCCGTACCCTACTCCTGAACCGTACGCTGGCACTGACCCGTGCGTCAGAACGTAGCCTGACCCTCCCACGTTTCCGTACCCTCAGCTGTGCCGTAAGCCTTGCCGTTCCCTAACCCTAACCCTAGCCCCAAACGGAAACCCACCACCTGCCCTACACCTTACCTTACGCCGTAACTTATTCTTGGCTCGTACGCTGGCACTGAACCGTGCGTCAGCATGTAGCCTGACCCTTCCAGGTTTCGGTACCCTCACCTGTGCCCTAAGCCTTGCCGTTCCCTTACCCTAACCGTAGCCTGGAACGGAAACCAACCACCAGCACTACATCTTAACTTACGCCGTTGCCTACCCCTGGCCCGTACGCTGGCACTGACCCGTGCGTTAGCACGTAGCCTGACCCTCCCACGTTTCCGTACCCTCACCTGTGCCCTAAGCCTTGCGGTTCCCTAACCCTAACACTAGCCCGTAATGGAAACCCACCACCAGCCCAAAACCTTACCCTACGCCATTGCCTACTACTGGCGTGTACTCTGGCACTGACCTGCGCATCAGCACGTAGCCTTACCCTCACGCGTTTCCGTACCCTGACCTGCGCCCTAAGCCTTGACGTTACCTAACCCTAACCCTAGCCCAAAACGCAAATCCACCACCAGCCCTACACTTTATCCTACGCCATTGCCTACTCCTGGCCCGTACGCTGGCACTGACCCGTGCGTCAGCACGTAGCCCGCCCCTCCCACGTTTCCGTACCCTCATGTGTGCCCTAAGCCTTGCCGTTCCCTAACCCTAAACCTAGCCTGGAAAGGAAATCAACCACAAGCCCTACACTTTACCTTACGCCGTACCCTACTCCTGGCCCGTACGCTGGCACTGACCCATGCGTCAGCACGTAGCCTGACCATCCCACGTTTCAGTACCCTCACCTGTGCCCTAAGCCTTGCCGTTCCCTAACCATAACCCTAGCCTGGAACGGAAACCCACAACCAGCCCTACACCTTACCTTACGCCGTAACCTATTCCTGGCCCGTACGCTGGCACTGAACGGTGCGTCAGCATGTAGCCTGACCCTCCCACGTTTCCGTATCCTCACCTGTGCTCTAAGCCTTGCATTTCCCTAACCCTAGCCCTGGCCCGGAACGGAAACCCACCACCAGCCCGACACCTTAACTTACGCCGTTCCCTATTCCTGGCCCGTACGCTGGCACTGAACCGTGTGTCAGCACATAGCCTGACCCTCCAACGTTGCCGCTACCTCACCGGTGCCCTAAGCCTTGCCGTTCCCTAACCCTAACCCTAGCCTGGAACGGAAACCAACCACCAGTCCTACACCTTACCTTACGCCGTTGCCTACTACTGGCCTGTACTCCGGCACTGACCCGTGAATCAGCACGTGGCCTTACCCTCACGCGTTTCCGTACCCTGACCTGTGACCTAAGACTTGCCGTTCCCTAACCCTAACCCTAGCCCGGAACGGAAACCCACCACCAGCCCTACACATTACCTTACGCCTTTCCCTATTGCTGGCCCGTATGCTGGCACTGAATCGTGCGTCAGCACGTAGCCTGACCCTCCCACGTTTCCGTACCCTCACCTTGCCCTAAGCCTTGCCGTTCCCTAACCCTAACCCTAGCCTGGAACGGAAACCAACCACCAGCCGTACACCTTACCTTACGCCGTTGCCTACTCCTCGCCCGTACGCTGGCATTGACCCGTGCGTCAGCACGTAGCCTGACCCTCCCACGTTTCCGTACCCTCACCTGTGCCCTAAGCCTTGCCTTTCCCTAACCCTAACCCTAGCCCGGAATGGAAACCCACCACCAGCCCTACACCTTACCCTACGCCGTTGCCTACTCCTGGCCTGTACTCTGGCACTGAACCGTGCATCAGCACGTAGCCTTAACCTCCCGCGTTTCCGTACCCTAACCTGTGCCCTAAGCCTTGCCGTTCCCTAACCCTAATTCTAGCCCAGAACGCAAATCCACCACCAGCCCTACACTTTATTCTACGCCGTTGCCTACTCCTGGCCCGTACGCTGGCACTGACACGTGCGTCAGCACGTAGCCCGACCCTCCCACGTTTACGTACCCTCACCTGTGCCCTAAGCCTTGCCGTTCCCTAACCCTAACCCTAGCCTGGAACGGAACCCAACCACCAGCCCTACACCTTACCTTACGCCGTTGCCTACTCCTGGCCCGTACGCTGGCATTGACCCGTGCGTCAGCACGTAGCCTGACCCTCCCACGTTTCCGTACCCTCACCTGTGCCCTAAGCCTTGCCATTCCCTAACACTAACCCTAGCCCTGAATAGTAACCCACCAGCAGCCCTACACCATACCTTACGCCGTACGCTGCTACTGACCCGTACGCTGGCACTGACCCGTGCGTCAGCACGTAGCCTGACCCTCCCACGTTTCCGTACCCTCACGTGCGCCCTAAGCCTTGCCATTCCCTAACCCTAACCCTAGCCCCGAACGGAATCCCACCACCTGCCCTACACCTTACCTTACGCCGTAACTTATTCCTGGCCCATACGCTGGCACTGAACCGTGCGTCATCATGTAGCCTGACCCTCCCACGTTTCGGTACCCTCACCTGTGCCCTAAGCCTTGCCATTTCCTTACCCTAACCCTAGCCTGGAACGGACACCAACCACCAGCCCTACATCTTACCTTACGCCGTTGCCTACCCCTGGCCCGTACGCTTGCACTGACACGTGCGTCAGCACGTAGCCTGACCGTCCCACGTTTCTGTAACCTCACCTGTGCCCTAAGCCTAGCCGTTCCCTAACCCTAACCCTAGCCCGGAACGGAAACCCACCACCAGCCGTACACCTTACCTTACGCCGTACCCTATTCCTGGCCCGTACGCTGGCACTGAACCGTGCGTCAGCACGTAGCCTGATCCTCGCACGTTTCCGTACACTCTCCTTTGCCCTAAGACTTGCCGTTCCCTAACCCTAACCCTAGCCCCGATTAGAACCCCACCACCAGCCCTACACCTTACCTTACGCCGTACCCTATTCCTGGCCCGTACGCTGGCACTGAACCGTGCGTCAGCACATAGCCTGACCCTCCGACGTTTCCGTACCCTCACCTGTGCCCTAAGCCTTGCCGTTCCCTAACCCTAACCCTAGCCTGGAATGGAAACCAACCACCAGCCGTACACCTTACGTTACGTCGTTGCCTACTCCTCGCCCGTACGCTGGCATTGACCCGTGCGTCAGCACGTAGCTTGACCCTCCCAAGTTTACGTACCCTCACCTGTGCCCTAAGCCTTGCCGTTCCCTAACCCTAACCCTAGCCCGGAAAGGAAACCCACCACCAGCCCTACACCTTACCCTACGCCGTTGCCTACTCCTGGCCTGTACTCTGGCACTGAACCGTGCATCAGCACGTAGCCTTACCCTCCCGCGTTTCCGTACCCTGACCTGTGCCCTAAGCCTTGCCGTTCCCTAACCCTAACCCTAGTCCGGAACGGAAACCCACCACCAGCACTAAACCTTACCTTACGCCGTTGCCTACTCCTCGCCCGTACGCTGGCATTGACCCGTGCGTCAGCACGTAGCCTGACCCTCCCACGTTTACGTACCCTCACCTGTGCCCTAAGCCTTGCCATTCCCTAACCCTAACCCTAGCCCGGAAAGGAAACCCACCACCAGCTCTACACCTTACCCTACGCCGTTGCCTACTCCTGGCCTGTACTCTGGCACTGAACCGTGCATCAGCACGTAGCCTTACCCTCCCGCGTTTCCGTACCCTGACATGTGCCCTAAGCCTTGCCGTTCCCTAACCCTAACCCTAGCCCAGAACGCAAATCCACCACCAGCCCTACACTTTATCCTACGCCGTTGCCTACTCCTGGCCCGTACGCTGGCACTGAACCGTGCGTCAGCACGTAGCCCGACCCTCCCACTTTTCCGTACCCTCACCTGTGCCCTAAGCCTTGCCGTTCCCTAACCCTAACCCTAGCCTGGAACGGAAACCAACCACCAGCCCTACACCTTACCTTACGCCGTTGCCTACTCCTGGCCCGTACGCTGGCACTGACCTGTGCGTCAGCACGTAGCCTGACCCTCCCACGTTTCCGTACCCTCACCTGTGCCCTAAGCCTTGCCACTCCCTAACCCTAATCCTAGCCCGGAATAGTAACCCACCACCAGCCCTACACCATACCTTACGCCGTACCCTGCTACTGACCCGTACGCTGGCACTGACCCGTGCGTCATCACGTAGCCTGACCCTCCCACGTTTCCGTACCCTCACCTGTGCCCTAAGACTTGCCGTTCCCTAACCCTAACCCTAGCCCCGAACGGAAACCCACCACCAGCCCTACACCTTACCTTACGCCGTAACTTATTCCTGTCCCGTACGCTGGCACTGAACCGTGCGTCAGCATGTAGCCTGACCCTCGAACGTTTCGGTACCCTCACCTGTGCCCTAAGCCTTGCCGTTCCCTTACCCTAACCCTAGTTCGAACGGAAACCAACCACCAGCCCTACATCTTACCTTACGCCGTTGCCTAACCCTGGCCCGTACGCTGGCACTGAAACGTGCGTCAGCACGTAGCCTGACCCTGCAACGTATCCATACCCTCACCTGTGCCCTAAGCCTTCCCGTTCCCTAACCCTAACCCTAGCCCGGAATGGAAACCCACCACCAGCCGTACACATTACCTTACGCCGTACCCTATTCCTGGTCCGTACGCTGGCACTAAACCGTGCATCAGCACGTAGCCTGACCCTCCCACGTTTCCGTACCCTCTCCTTTGCCCTAAGACTTGCCATTCCCTAACCCTAACCCTAGCCCGGAATAGAAACTCACCACCAGCTCTACACCTTACCTTACGAAGTATCCTACTCCTGACCCGTTCGCTGGCAATGAACCATGCGTCAGCACGTAGTCTGAGCCTCCAACGTTTCCGTAACCTCACCTGTGCCCTAAGCCTTGCCATACCCTAACCCTAACCCTAGCCTGGAACGGAAACCAACCACCAGTCCTACACCTTACCTTACGCCGTTGCCTACTAGTGGCCTGTACTCCGGCACTGACCTGTGCATCAGCACGTGGCCTTACCCTCACGCGTTTCCGTATCCTGACATGTGCCCTAAACCTTGCCGTTCCCTAACCCTAACCCTAGTCCGGAACGGAAACCCACCACCAGCCCTAAACCTTACCTTACGCCGTTGCCTACTCCTCGCCCGTACGCTGGCATTGACCAGTGCGTCAGCACGTAGCCTGACCCTCCCACGTTTACGTACCCTCACCTGTGCCCTAAGCCTTGCCGTTCCCTAACCCTAACCCTAGCCCGGAACGGAAACCCACCAGCAGCCCTACACCTTACCCTACGCCGTTGCCTACTCCTGACCTGTACTCTGGCACTGAACCGTGCGTCAGCACGTAGCCCGACCCTCCCACGTTTCCGTACCCTCACCTGTGCCCTAAGACTTGCCTTTCCCTAACCCTAACCCTAGCCTGGAACGGAAACCAACCACGAGCCCTACACCTTACCTTACGCCGTTGCCTACTCCTGGCCCGTACGGTGGCACTGACCCGTGCGTCAGCACGTAGCCTGACCCTCCCACGTTTCCGTACCCTCACCTGTGCCCTAAGCCTTGCCGTTCCCTAACCCTAACCCTAGCCCGGAACGGAAACCCACCACCAGCCCTACACCTTACCTTACGCCGTAACTTATTCCTGGCCCGTACGCTGGCACTGAACCGTGCGTCAGAATGAAGCCTGACCCTCCCACGTTTCGGTACCCTCACCTGTGCCCTAAGCCTTGCCGTTCCCTAACCCTAACACTAGCCTGGAACGGAAACCCACCACCAGCCGTACAACTTATCTTACGCCGTACCCTATTCCTGGTCCGTACGCTGGCACTGAACCGTGCGTCAGCACGTAGCCTGACCCTCCCACGTTTCCGTACCCTCTCCTTTGCCCTAAGAATTGCCGTTCCCTAACCCTAACCCTAGCCCGTATTAGAAACCCACCACCAGCCCTACACCTTACCTTACGCCGTACCCTATTCCTGGCCCATACGCTGGCACTGAACAGTGCGTCAGCATGTAGCCTGACCCTCCCAAGTTTCCGTACCCTCACCTGTGCCCTGAGCCTTGCCGTTCCCTAACCCTAACCCTAGCCCGGAATAGAAACCCACCACCAGCCCTACACCTTACATTACGCCGTACCCTCCTCCTGACCCGTACGCTGGCACTGACCCGTGCGTCAGCACGTAGCCTGACCCTCCAACGTTTCCATACCCTCACCTGTGCCCTAAGCCTTGCAGTTCCCTAACCCTAACCCTAGCCCGGAACGCAATTCCACCACCAGCCCTACACTGTATCCTATGCCGTTGCCTACTCCTGGCGCGTACGCTGGCACTGACCCGTGCGCCAGCACGTAGCCCGTCCCTCTCACGTTTCCGTACCATCACCTATGCCCTAAGCCTTGCAGTTCCCTAACCCTAAACCTAGCCTGGAAAGGAAATCAACCACAAGCCCTACACTTTACCTTACGCCGTACCCTACTCCTGGCCCGTATGCTGGCACTGACCCATGCGTCAGCACGTGGCCTGACCCTCCCACGTTTCAGTACCCTCACCTGTTCCCTAAGCCTTGCCGTTCCCTAACCATAACCCTAGCCCGGAACGGAAACCCACCACCAGTCCTACACTTTACCTTACGCCGTAACCTATTCCAGGCCCGTACGCAGGCACTGAACCGTGCGTCAGCATGTAGCCTGAACCTCCCACGTTTCCGTACCCTCACCTGTGCCCTAAGCCTTGCCTTTCCCTAACCCTAACCCTAGCCCGGAATAGAAACCCACCACCAGCCCTACACCTTACCTTACGCCGTATCCTACTCCTGACCCGTACGCTGGCACTGAACCATGCGTCACCACGTAGTCTGAGCCTCCAACGTTTCCGTACCCTCACCTGTGCCCTAAGCCTTGCCTTTCCCTAACCCTAACCCTAGCCCGGAACGCAAATCCACCACCTGAACTACACTCTATCCTATGCCGTTGCCTACACCTGGCCCGTACGCTGGCACTGACCCGTGCGTCAGCACGTAGCCCGTCCCTCCCACGTTTCCGTACCCTCACCTGTGCCCTAAGCCTTGCCGTTCCCTAACCCTAAACCTAGCATGGAAAGGCAATCAACCACAAGCCCTACACTTTACCTTACGCCGTACTCTACTCCTGGCCCGCATGCTGGCACTGACCCATGCGTCCGCACGTAGCCTGACCCTCCCAAGTTTCAGTACCCTCACCTGTGCCCTAAGCCTTGCCGTTCCCTAACCGTAACCCTAGACCGGAATGGAAACCCACCACCAGCCCTACACCATACCTTACGCCGTAACCTATTTCTGGCCCGTACACTGGCACTGAACCGTGCGTCAGCATGTAGCCTGACCCTCCCACGTTTCCGTAACCTCACCTGTGCCCTAAGCCTTGCCTTTCCCTAACCCTAACCCTAGCCCGGAATAGAAACTCACCACCAGCCCTACACCTTACCTTACGAAGTATCCTACTCCTGACCCGTACGCTGGCAATGAACCATGCGTCAGCACGTAGTCTGAGCCTCCAACGTTTCCGTACCCTCACCTGTGCCCTAAGCCTTGACGTTCCTTAACCCTAACCCTAGCCCGGAACGGAAACCCACCACCAGCCCTACACCTTAACTTACGCCATTCCCTATTCCTGGCCCGTACGCTGGCACTGAACTGTGTGTCAGCACGTAGCCTGACCCTCCCACGTTTCCGTTCCCTCACCTGTGCCCTACGCCTTGCCGTTTCCTTACCCTAAGCCTAGCCTGGAACGGAAACCAACCACCAGCCCTACACCTTACCTTACGCCGTTGCCTAATACTGGCCTGTACTCCGGCACTGACCCGTGCATCAGCACGTAGCCTTACCCACCAGCGTTTCCGTACCCTCACCTGTGCCCTAAGCCTTGCTGTTCCCTAACCCTAACCCTAGCCTGGAACGGAAACCAACCACCAGCCGTACACCTTACCTTACGCCGTTGTCTACTCCTCGCCCGTACGCTGGCATTGACACATGCGACAGCACGTAGCCTGACCCTCCCACGTTTACGTACCCTCACCTGTGCCCTAAGCCTTGCCGTTCCCTAACCCTAACCCTAGCCCGCAACGGAAACCCACCACCAGCCCTACACCTTACCCTATGCCGTTGCCTACTCCTGGCCTGTACTCTGGCACTGAACCGTGCACCAGCACGTAGGCTTACCCTCCCGCGTTTCCGTACCCTGACTTGTGCCCTAAGCCTTGGCGTTCCCTAACCCTAACCCTAGCCCAGAACGCAAATCCATCACCAGCCCTACACTTTATCCTACGCCGTTGCCTACTCCTGGCCCGTACGCTGGCACTGACCCGTGCGTCAGCACGTAGCCCGACCATCCCACGTTTCCGTACCCTCACCTGTGCCCTAAGCCTTGCCGTTCCCTAACCCTAACCCTAGACAGGAACGGAAACCAACCACAAGCCCTAAACCTTACCTTACGCCGTTGCCTACTCCTGTCCCGTACGCTGGCACTGACCCCTGCGTCAGCACGTAGCCTGACCCTCCCACATTTCCGTACCCTCACCTGTGCCATAACTCTTCCCTTCCCTAACGCTAACCCTAGCCCCGAACAGAAACCCACCAGCAGCCCTACACCTTACCTTACGCCGTAACCTATTCCTGGCCCGTACGCTGGCACAGAACCGTGTGTCAGCATGTAGCCTGACCCTCCCACGTTTCCGTACCCTCACCTGTGCCCTAAGCCGTGCCGTTCCCTTACCCTAATCCTAGCCTGGAACGGAAACCCACCACCAGCCCTACATCTTACCTCACGCCGTTGCCTTCACCTGGCCCGTACGCTGGCACTGACCCGTGCGTCAGCACGTAGCGTGACCGTCCCACGTTTCTGTAAACTCACCAGAGCCCTAAGACTAGCCGTTCCCTAACCCAAACCCTAGCCCGGAACGGAAACCTACCATCAGCCCTACACCTTACCCTACGCCGTTGCCTACTCCTGGCCTGTACTCTGGCACTGACCCGTGCATCAGCAGGTAGTCTTACCCTCCCGCGTTTCCGTACCCTGACCTGTGCCCTAAGACTTGCCATTCCCTAACCCTAACCATTGCCCAGAACGCATATGAACCACCAGCCCTACACTTTATCCTACGCCGTTGCCTACTCCTGGCCCGTACGCTGGCACTGACCAGTGTGTCAGCACGGAGCCCAACCCTCCCACGTTTCCGTACCATCACCAGTGCCCTAAGCCTTGCCGTTCCCTAACACTAACCCTAGCCTGGAACAGAAATCAACCACAATCCCTACACCTTACCTTACGCCGTACCCTACTCCTGGCCCGTACGCTGGCACTGACCCGTGCGTCAGCACGTAGCCTGACACTCCCACGTTTCCGTACCCTCACGTGTGCCCTAAGCCTTGCCGTTCCCTAACCATAACCCTAGCCCGGAACGGAAACCCACCACCAGCCCTAAACCTTACCTTACGCCGTAACCTATTCCTGGCCCGTACGCTGGCACTGAACCGTGCGTCAGCACGTAGCCTGACCCTCCCACGTTTCCGTAACCTCACCTGTGCCCTAAGCCTTGCCTTTCCCTAACCCTAACCCTAGCCCGGAATAGAAACCCACCACCAGCCCTACACCTTACCTTATGCCGTATCCTACTCCTGACCCATACGCTGGCACTGAACCATGCGTCAGCACGTAGTCTGTGCCTCCAACGTTTCAGTACCCTCATCTGTGCCCTAAGCCTTGACGTTCCCTAACCCTAACCCTAGCCCGGAACGGAAACCCACCACAAGCCCTACACCTTAACTTACGCCGTTCCCTATTCCTGGCCCGTACTCTGGCACTGAACCGTGCGTCAGCACGTAGCCTGACCCTCCCACGTTTCCGTTCCCTCACCTGAGCCCTAAGCTTTGCCGTTCCCTAACCCTAACCCTAGCCCGGAACGCAAATCCACCACCCGCCCTACACTTTATCCTACGCCGTTGCCTACTCCTGGCCCGTATGCTGGCACTGACCAGTGCATCAGCACGTAGCCCGACCCACCCACGTTTCCGTACCCTCACCTGTGCCCTAAGCCTTGCCGTTCCGTAACCCTAAACCTAGCCTGGAACGGAAACCAACCACCAGCCCTACACCTTACCTTACGCCGTTGCCTACTCCTGGCTCGTACGCTGGCATTGACCCGTGCGTCAGCAAGTAGCCTGACCATCCCTCGTCTCCGTACCCTCACCTGTGCCCTAAGCCCTGCGGTTCCCTTAACCTAATCCTAGCCCGGAATGGAAACCCACCACCAGCCCAAAAACTTACCCTACGCCGTTGCCTAATACTGGCCTGTACTCTGGTACTGACCCGTGCATCAGCACGTAGCCTTACCCTCCCACGTTTCCGTACCCTGACCTGTGCCCTAAGCCTTGCCGTTCCCTAACCGTAACCCTAGCCCGAAACAGAAACCCACCACCAGCCCTACACCTTACCTTACGCCGTTCCGTATTCCTGGCCGGTACGCTGGCACTGAACCGTGCGTCAGCACGTAGCCTGACCCTCCCACGTTTCCGTACCTCACCTGTGCCCTAAGCCTTGCCGTTCCCCTAACCCTAACCCTAGCCTGGAACGGAAACCAACCACCAGCCGTACACCTTACCTTACGCCGTTGTCTACTCCTCGCCCGTACGCTGGCATTGACACATGCGACAGCACGTAGCCTGACCCTCCCACGTTTACGTACCCTCACCTGTGCCCTAAGCCTTGCCGTTCCCTAACCCTAACCCTAGCCCGGAACGGAAACCCACCACCAGCCCTACACCTTACCCTATGCCGTTGCCTACTCCTGGCCTGTACTCTGGCACTGAACCGTGCACCAGCACGTAGCCTTACCCTCCCGTGTTTCCGTACCCTGACTTGTGCGCTAAGCCTTGCCGTTCCCTAACCCTAACCCTAGCCCAGAACGCAAATCCATCACCAGCCCTACACTTTATCCTACGCCGTTGCCTACTCCTGGCCCGTACGCTGGCACTGACCCGTGCGTCAGCACGTAGCCTGACCCTCCCACGTTTCCGTACCCTCACCTGTGCCATAAGCCTTGCCGTTCCCTAACCCTAACCCTAGCCCGGAACGGAAACCCACCACCAGCCCTACACCTTACCCTACGCCGTTGCCTACTCCTGGCCTGTACTCTGGCACTGACCCGTGCATCAGCACGTAGCCTTACACTCCCACGTTTCCGTACCCTGACCAGTGCTCTAAGATTTGTCGTTCCCTAACCCTAACCCTAGCCCAGACGCAAATCCATCACCAGCCCTACACTTTATCCTATGCCGTTGCCTACTCCTGGCCCGTACGCTGGCACTGACACGTGCGTCATCACGTAGCCCGACCCTCCCACGTTTCCGTACCCTCACCTGTGCCCTAAGCCTTGCCATTCTCTAAACCTAACCCTAGCCCGGAATAGAAACCCACCACCAGCCCTACACCATACCTTACGCCGTACCCTACTACTGACCCGTACGCTGGCACTGACCCGTGCGTCAGCACGTAGCCTGACCCTCCCACGTTTCCGTACCCTCACCTGTTCCCTAAGCCTTGCCGTTCCCTAACCCTAACCCTAGACCCGAACGGAAACCCACCACCAGCCCTACACCTTACCTTATGCCGTACCCTACTCCTGGCCCGTACGCTGGCACTGACCCGTGCGTCAGCACGTAGCCTGACCCTCCCACGTTTCCGTACCCCACCTTTGCCCTAAGACTTGCCGTAACCTAACCCTAACCCTAGCCCGGATTAGAAACCCACCACCAGCCCTAAACCTTACCTTACGCCGTACCCTATTCCTGGCCCATACGGTGGCAATGAACAGTGCGTCAGCACGTAGCCTGACCCTCCCAAGTTTCCGTACCCTCACCTGTGCCCTAAGCCTTGCCGTTCCCTAGCCCTAACCCTAGCCCAGAATAGAAACCCACCACCAGCCCTACACCTTACATTACGCCGTACCCTACTCCTGAACCGTACGCTGGCACTGACCCGTGCGTCAGCACGTAGCCTGACCCTCCCACGTTTCCGAACCCTCAGCTGTGCCGTAAGCCTTGCCGTTCCCTAACCCTAACCCTAGCCCCGAACGGAAACCCAGCACCAGCCCTACACCTTACCTTACGCCGTAAATTATTCTTGGCCCGTACGCTGGCACTGAACCGTGCGTCAGCATGTAGCCTGACCCTTCCACGTTTCGGTACCCTCACCTGTGCCCTAAGCCTTGCCGTTCCCTTACTCTAACCCTAGCCTGGAACGGAAAGCAACCACCAGCCCTACATCTTAACTTACGCCGTTGCCTATCCCTGGCCCGTACGCTGGCACTGACCCGTGCGTTAGCACGTAGCCTGACCCTCCCACGTTTCCGTACCCTCACCTGTGCCCTAAGCCTTGCGGTTCCCTAACCCTAACACTAGCCCGGAATGGAAACCCACCACCAGCCCAAAACCTTACCCTACGCCGTTGCCTACTACTGGCGTGTATTCTGGCACTGACCTGCACATCAGCACGAAGCCTTACCCTCACGCGTTTCCGTACCCTGACCTGCGCCCTAAGCCTTGCCGTTACCTAACCCTAACCCTAGCCCAAAACGCAAATCCACCACCAGCCCTAAACTTTATCCTACGCCGCTGCCTATTCCTGGCCCGTACGCTGGCACTGACCCATGCGTCAGCACGTAGCCCGTCCCTCCCACGTTTCCGTACACTCATGTGTGCCCTAAGCCGTGCCGTTCCTTAACCCTAAACCTAGCCTGGAAAGGAAATCAACCACAAGCCCTACACTTTATCTTATGCCGTACCCTACTCCTGGCCCGTATGCTGGCACTGACCCATGCGTCAGCACGTAGCCTGACCCTCCCACGTTTCAGTACCCTCACCTGTGCCCTAAGATTTGCCGTTCCCTAACCATAACCCTAGCCCGGAACGGCAACCCACCACCAGCCCTACACCTTACCTTACGCCGTAACCTATTCCTGGCCCGTACGCTGGCACTGAACCGTGCGTCAGCATGTAGCCTGACCCTCCCACGTTTCCGTAACCTCACCTGTGCCCTAAGCATTGCATTTCCCTAACCCTAGCCCTAGCCCGGAATAGAAACCCACCACCAGCCCTACACCTTACCTTACACCGTATCCTACTCCTGGCCCTTACGCTGGCACTGAACCATGCGTTCAGCACGTAATCTGAGCCTCCAAAGTTACCGTACCCTCACCTGTGCCCTAAGCCTTGCCGTTCCCTAACCCTAACCCTAGCCCGGAATGGAAACCCACCACCAGCCCTACACTTTAACTTACGCCGTTCCCTATTCCTGGCCCGTACGCTGGCACAGAACCGTGTGTCAGCACGTAGCCTGACCCTCCCACGTTTCCGCGCCCTCACCTGTGCCGTAAGTCTTGCCGTTCCCTAACCCTAACCCTAGCCAGGAACGCAAATCCACCACCAGCCCTACACTTTATCCTACTCCGTTGCCTACTCCTTTCCCGTACGCTGGCACTGACCAATGCATCAGCACGTAGCCCGACCCTCCCACGTTTCGGTACTCTCACCTGTGCCCTAAGCCTTGCCGTTACCTAACACTAACCCTAGCCTGGAACGGAAACCAACCACCAGTCCTACACCTTACTTTACGCCGTTGCCTACTACTGGCCTGTACTCCGGCACTGACCCGTGCATCAGCACGTGGCCTTACCCTCACGCGTTTCCGTACCCTGACCTGTGCCCTAAGCCTTGCCGTTCCCTAACCCTAACCCTAGCCCGGAACGGAAACCCACCACCAGCCCTACACCTTACCTTACGCCGTTCCCTATTCCTGGCCCGTATGCTGGCACTGAATCGTGCGTCAGCATGTAGCCTGACCCTCCCACGTTTCCGTACACTCACCTTGCCCTAAGCCTTGCCGTTCCCTAACCCTAACCCTAGCCTGGAACGGAAACCAACCACCAGCCGTACACCTTACCTTAAGCCGTTGCCTACTCCTCGCCCGTACGCTGGCATTGACCAGTGCGTCAGCACGTAGCCTGACCCTCCCACGTTTCCGTACCCTCACCTGTGCCCTAAGCCTTGCCATTCCCTAACCCTAACCCTAGCCCGGAACGGAAACCCACCATCAGCCGTACACCTTACCCTACGCCGTTGCCTACTCCTGGCCTGTACTCTGGCACTGAACCGTGCATCAGCACGTAGCCTTACCCTCCCGCGTTTCCGTACCCTGACCTGTGCCCTAAGCCTTGCCGTTCCCTAACCCTATTTCTAGCCCAGAACGCAAATCCACCACCAGTCCTACACTTTATCCTACGCCGTTGCCTACTCCTGGCCCGTACGCTGGCACTGACACGTGCGTCAGCACGTAGCCCGACCCTCCCACGTTTCCGTACCCTCACCTGTGCCCTAAGCCTTGCTGTTCCCTAACCCTAACCCTAGCCTGGAACGGAAACCAACCACCAGCCCTACACCTTACCTTACGCCGTTGCCTACTCCTGGCCCGTACGCTGGCACTGACCCGTGCGTCAGCACGTAGCCTGACCCTCCCACGTTTCCGTACCCTCACCTGTGCCCTAAGCCTTGCCATTCCCTAACACTAACCCTAGCCCGGAATAGTAACCCGCCAGCAGCCCTACACCATACCTTACGCCGTACGCTGCTACTGACCCGTACGCTGGCACTGACCCGTGCGTCAGCACGTAGCCTGACCCTCCCACGTTTCCGTACACTCACCTGTGCCCTAAGCCTTGCCGTTCCCTAACCCTAACCCTAGCCCGGAACGGAAACCCACCACCAGCCGTACACCTTACCTTACGCCGTACCCTATTCCCGGCCCGTACGCTGGCACTGAACCGTGCGTCAGCACGTAGCCTGACTCCCCCACGTTTCCGTACCCTCTCCTTTGCCCTAAGACTTGCCGTTCCCTAACCCTAACCCTAGCCCGGATTAGAAAGCCACCACCAGCCCTACACCTTACCTTACGCCGTACCCAATTCCTGGCCCGTACACTGGCACTGAACCGTGCGTCAGCACATAGCCTGACACTCCCACGTTTCCGTACCCTCACCTGTGCCCTAAGCCTTGCCGTTCCCTAACCCTAACCCTAGCCCGGAACGGAAACCCACCACCAGCCGTACACCTTACCTTACGCCGTACCATATTCCTGGCCCGTACGCCTGCACTGACCCGTGCGTCAGCACGTAGCCCGTCCCTCCAACGTTTCCGTACCCTCACCTGTGCCCTAAGGCTTGACGTTCCTTAACCCTAACCCTAGCCCGGAACGGAAACCCACCACCAGCCCTACACCTTAACCTACGCCGTTGCCTACTCCTGGCCTGTACTCTGGCACTGAACCGTGCATCAGCACGTAGCCTTACCCTCCCGCGTTTCCGTACCCTGACCTGTGCCCTAAGCCTTGCCGTTCCCTAACCCTAACCCTAGTCCGTAACGGAAACCCACCACCAGCCCTAAACCTTACCTTACACCGTTGCCTACACCTCGCCCGTACGCTGGCATTGACCCGTGCGTCAGCACATAGCCTGACCCTCCCACGTTTACGTACCCTCACCTGTGCCCTAAGCCTTGCCGTTCCCTATCCCTAACCCTAGCCCGGAACAGAAACCCACCACCAGCCCTACACCATACCCTACGCCGTTGCCTACTCCTGGCCTGTACTCTGGCACTGAACCGTGCATCAGCACGTAGCCTTACCCTCTCGCGTTTCCGTACCCTGACCTGTGCCCTAAGCCTTGCCGTTCCCTAACCCTAACCCTAGCCCAGAACGCAAATCCACCACCAGCCCTACACTTTATCCTACGCCGTTGCCTACTCCTGGCCCGTACGCTGGCACTGACCCGTGCGTCAGCACGTAGCCCGTCCCTCTCACGTTTCCGTACCCTCACCTATGCCCTAAGCCTTGCCGTTCCCTAACCCTAAACCTAGCCTGGAAAGGAAATCAACCACAAGGCCTACACTTTACCTTATGCCGTACCCTACTCCTGGCCCGTATGCTGGCACTGACACATGCGTCAACACGTAGCCTGACCCTCCCACGTTACAGTACCCTCACCTGTGCCCTAAGCCTTGCCGTTCCCTAACCATAACCCTAGACCGGAACGGAAACCCACCACCAGCCCTACACCTTACCTTACGCGGTAACCTATTCCGGGCCCGTACGCTGGCACTGAACCGTGCGTCAGCATGTAGCCTGAACCTCCCACGTTTCCGTAACCTCACCTGTGCCCTAAGCCTTGCCTTTCCCTAACCCGAACCCTAGCCCGGAATAGAAACCCACCACCAGCCCTACACCTTACCTTACGCCGCTTCCTACTCCTGACCCGTACGCTGGCACTGAACCATGCGTCAGCACGTAGTCTGAGCCTCCAAAGTTTCCGTACCCTCACCTGTGCCCTAAGCCTTGACGTTCCCTAACCATAACCCTAGACCGGAACGGAAACCCACCACCAGCCCTACACCTTACCCTACGCAGTTGCCTACTCCTGGCCTGTACTCTGGCACTGAACCGTGCATCAGCACGTAGCCTTACCCTCCCGCGTTTCCGTACCCTGACCTGTGCCCTAAGCCTTGCCGTTCCCTAACCCTAATTCTAGCCCAGAACGCAAATCCACCACCAGCCCTACACTTTATCCTACGCCGTTGCCTACTCCTGGCCCGTACGCTGGCACTGACACGTGCGTCAGCACGTAGCCCGACCCTCCCACGTTTCCGTACCCTCACCTGTGCCCTAAGCCTTGCTGTTCCCTAACCCTAACCCTAGCCTGGAACGGAAACCAACCACCAGCCCTACACCTTACCTTACGCCGTTGCCTACTCCTGGCCCGTACGCTGGCACTGACCCGTGCGTCAGCACGTAGCCTGACCCTCCCACGTTTCCGTACCCTCACCTGTGCCCTAAGCCTTGCCATTCCGTAACACTAACCCTAGCCCGGAATAGTAACCCGCCAGCAGCCCTACACCATACCTTACGCCGTACGCTGCTACTGACCCGTACGCTGGCACTGACCCGTGCGTCAGCACGTAGCCTGACCCTCCCACGTTTCCGTACACTCACCTGTGCCCTAAGCCTTGCCGTTCCCTAACCCTAACCCTAGCCCGGAACGGAAACCCACCACCAGCCGTACACCTTACCTTACGCCGTACCCTATTCCCGGCCCGTACGCTGGCACTGAACCGTGCGTCAGCACGTAGCCTGACTCCCCCACGTTTCCGTACCCTCTCCTTTGCCCTAAGACTTGCCGTTCCCTAACCCTAACCCTAGCCCGGATTAGAAAGCCACCACCAGCCCTACACCTTACCTTACGCCGTACCCAATTCCTGGCCCGTACACTGGCACTGAACCGTGCGTCAGCACATAGCCTGACACTCCCACGTTTCCGTACCCTCACCTGTGCCCTAAGCCTTGCCGTTCCCTAACCCTAACCCTAGCCCGGAACGGAAACCCACCACCAGCCGTACACCTTACCTTACGCCGTACCATATTCCTGGCCCGTACGCCTGCACTGACCCGTGCGTCAGCACGTAGCCCGTCCCTCCAACGTTTCCGTACCCTCACCTGTGCCCTAAGGCTTGACGTTCCTTAACCCTAACCCTAGCCCGGAACGGAAACCCACCACCAGCCCTACACCTTAACCTACGCCGTTGCCTACTCCTGGCCTGTACTCTGGCACTGAACCGTGCATCAGCACGTAGCCTTACCCTCCCGCGTTTCCGTACCCTGACCTGTGCCCTAAGCCTTGCCGTTCCCTAACCCTAACCCTAGTCCCTAACGGAAACCCACCACCAGCCCTAAACCTTACCTTACACCGTTGCCTACACCTCGCCCGTACGCTGGCATTGACCCGTGCGTCAGCACATAGCCTGACCCTCCCACGTTTACGTACCCTCACCTGTGCCCTAAGCCTTGCCGTTCCCTATCCCTAACCCTAGCCCGGAACAGAAACCCACCACCAGCCCTACACCATACCCTACGCCGTTGCCTACTCCTGGCCTGTACTCTGGCACTGAACCGTGCATCAGCACGTAGCCTTACCCTCTCGCGTTTCCGTACCCTGACCTGTGCCCTAAGCCTTGCCGTTCCCTAACCCTAACCCTAGCCCAGAACGCAAATCCACCACCAGCCCTACACTTTATCCTACGCCGTTGCCTACTCCTGGCCCGTACGCTGGCACTGACCCGTGCGTCAGCACGTAGCCCGTCCCTCTCACGTTTCCGTACCCTCACCTATGCCCTAAGCCTTGCCGTTCCCTAACCCTAAACCTAGCCTGGAAAGGAAATCAACCACAAGCCCTACACTTTACCTTACGCCGTACCCTACTCCTGGCCCGTATGCTGGCACTGACACATGCGTCAACACGTAGCCTGACCCTCCCACGTTACAGTACCCTCACCTGTGCCCTAAGCCTTGCCGTTCCCTAACCATAACCCTAGACCGGAACGGAAACCCACCACCAGCCCTACACCTTACCTTACGCGGTAACCTATTCCGGGCCCGTACGCTGGCACTGAACCGTGCGTCAGCATGTAGCCTGAACCTCCCACGTTTCCGTAACCTCACCTGTGCCCTAAGCCTTGCCTTTCCCTAACCCGAACCCTAGCCCGGAATAGAAACCCACCACCAGCCCTACACCTTACCTTACGCCGCTTCCTACTCCTGACCCGTACGCTGGCACTGAACCATGCGTCAGCACGTAGTCTGAGCCTCCAAAGTTTCCGTACCCTCACCTGTGCCCTAAGCCTTGACGTTCCCTAACCCTAACCCTAGCCTGGAACGGAAACCCACCACCAGCCCTACACCTTAACTTACACCGTTCCCTATTCCTGGCCCGTACGCTGGCACTGAACCGTGCGTCAGCACGTAGTCTGACCCTCCCACGTTTCCGTTCCCTCACCTGTGCCCTAAGCCTTGCCGTTCCCTAACCCTAACCCTAGCCAGGAACGCAAATCCACCACCAGCCCTACACTTTATCCTATGACGTTGCCTACTCCTGGGCCGTACGCTGGCACTGATCAGTGCGTCAGCACATAGCCCGACCCATCTACGTTTCCGTACCCTCACCTGTGCCCTAAGCCTTGCCGTTCCCTAACCCTAACCCTAGCCTGGAACGGAAACCAACCACCAGCCGTACACCTTACCTTACGCCGTTCCCTATTCCTGGCCCGTATGCTGGCACTGAACCGTGCGTCAGCACGTAGCCTGACCCTCCCACGTTTCCGTACCCTCACCTGAGCCCTAAGCCTTGCCGTTCCCTAACTCTAACCCTAGCCTGGAACGGAAACCAACCACCAGCCGTAAACCTTACCTTACGCCGTTGCCTACTCCTCGCCCGTACACTGGCATTGACCCGTGCGTCAGCACGTAGCCTGACCCTCCCACGTTTACGTACCCTCACCTGTGCCCTAAGCCTTGCCGTTCCGTAACCATAACCCTAGCCAGGAACGGAAACTCACCACCAGCCCTACACCTTACCCTACGCCGTTGCCTACTCCTGGCCTGTACTCTGGCACTGAACCGTACATCAGCACGTAGCCTTACCCTCCCGCGTTTCTGTACCCTGACCTGTGCCCTAAACCTTGCCGTTCCATAACCCTAACCCTAGCCCAGAACGCAAATCCACCACCAGCCCTACACTTTATCCTACGCCGTTGCCTACTCCTGGCCCGTACGCTGGCACAGACCCGTGCGTCAGCACGTAGCCCGACCCTCCCACGTTTCCGTACCCTCACCTGTGCCCTAAGCCTTGCCGTTCCCTAACCCTAACCCTAGCCTGGAACGGAAACCCACCACCAGCCCTACACCTTACCCTACGCCGTTGCCTACTCCTGGCCTGTACTCTGGCACTGAACCGTGCATCAGCAGGTAGCCTTACCCTCCCGCGTTTCCGTACCCTGACCTGTGCCCTAAGCCTTGCCGTTCCCTAACCCTAACCCTAGCCCAGAACGCAAATCCACCACCAGCCCTACACTATATCCTACGCCGTTGCCTACTTCTGGCCCGTACGCTGGCACTGACCCGTGCGTCAGCACGTAGCCCGACCCTCCCACGTTTCCGTACCCTCACCTGTGCCCTAAGCCTTGCCGTTCCCTAACCCTAACCCTAGCCTCGAACGGAAACCATCCACCAGCCCTAAACCTTACCTTACGCCGTTGCCTACTCCTGGCCCTTACGCTGGCACTGACCCGTGCGTCAGCACATAGCCTGACCCTCCCACGTTTCCGTACCCTCACCTGTGCCCTAAGCCTTGCCATTCCCTAACCCTAACCCTAGCCCGGAATAGTAACCCACCACCAGCCCTACACCATACCTTACGCCGTACGCTGCTACTGACCCATACGCTGGCACTGACCCGTGCGTCAGCACGTAGCATGACCCTCCCACGTTTCCGTACCCTCACCTGTGCCCTAAGCCTTGCCGTTCCCTAACCCTAACCCTAGCCCCGAACGGAAACCCACCACCAGCCCTACACCTTACCTTACGCCGTACGCTGCTACTGACCCATACGCTGGCACTGACCCGTGCGTCAGCACATAGCCTGACCCTCCCACGTTTCCGTACCCTCTCCTTTGCCCTAAGACTTGCCGTTCCCTAACCCTAACCCTAGCCCGGATTAGAAACCCACCACCAGCCCTACACCTTACCTTACCCCGTACCCTATTCCTGGCCCGTACGCTGGCACTGAACCGTGCGTCAGCACGTAGCCTGACACTCCCACGTTTCCGTACCCTCACCTATGCCCTAAGCCTTGCCATTCCCTAACCCTAACCCTAGCCTGGAACGGAAACCAACCACCAGCCGTACACCTTACCTTACGTCGTTGCCTACTCCTCGCCCGTACGCTGGCATTGACACGTGCGTCAGCACGTAGCCTGACCCTCCCACGTTTACGTACCCTCACCTGTGCCCTAAGACTTGCCGTTCCCTAACCCTAACCCTAGCCCGGAACGGAAACCCACCACCAGCCCTACACCTTACCCTACGCCGTTGCCTACTCCTGGCCTGTACTCTGGCACTGAACCGTGCATCAGCACGTAGCCGTACCCTCACGTGTTTCCGTACCCTGACCTGTGCCCTAAGCCTTGCCGTTCCCTAACCCTAACCCTAGCCTGGAACGGAAACCAACCACAAGCCCTACACCATACCTTACGCCGTTGCCTACTCCTGGCCCGTACGCTGGCACTGACACGTGCGTCAGCACGTAGCCTGACCCTCCCACGTTTCCGTAACCTCACCTGTGCCCTAAGCCTTGCCTTTCCCTAACCCTAACCCTAGCCCGGAATTGAAACCCACCACCAGCCCTACACCTTACCTTACGCCGTATCTTACTCCTGACCCGTACGCTGGCACTGAACCATGCGTCTGCACGTAGTCTGAGCCTCCAACGTTTCCGTACCCTCACCTGTGCCCTAAGCCTTGACGTTCCCTAACCCTAACCCTAGCCCGGAACGGAAACCCAACACCAGCCCTACACCTTAACTTACGCCGTTCCCTATTCCTGGCCCGTACGCTGGCACTGAACCGTGTGTCAGCACGTAGCCTGACCCTCCCACTTTTCCGTTCCCTCACCTGTGCCCTAAGACTTGCCGTTCCCTAACCCAAACCCTAGCCAGGAACGCAAATCCACCACCATCCCTACACTTTATCCTACGCCTTTGCCTACTCCTGGCCCGTACGCTGGCACTGACCAGTGCGTCAGCACGTAGCCCGACACTCCCACGTTTCCGTACCCTCACCTGTGCCCTAAACCTTGCCGTCCCCTAACCCTAACCCTAGCCTGGAATGGAAACCAACCACCAGCCCTACACCTTACCTTACGCCGTTGCCTACTACTGGCCTGTACTCCGGCACTGACACGTGCATCAGCACGTAGCCTTACCCTCCCGCGTTTCCGTACCCTGACCTGTGCCCTAAGCCTTGCCGTTCCCTAACCCTAACCCTAGCCCGGAACGGAAACCCACCACCAGCCCTACACCTTACCCTACGCCGTTGCCTACTCCTGGCCTGTACTCTGGCATTGAACCTTGCATCAGCACGTAACCTTAACCTCCCGCGTTTCCGTACCCTGACCTGTGCCCTAAGCCTTGCCGTTCCCTAACCCTAACCCTAGTCCGGAACGGAAACCCACCACCAGCCGTAAACCTTACCTTACGCCGTTGCCTACTCCTCGCCCGTACGCTGGCATTGACCCTTACGTCAGCACGTAGCCTGACCCTCCCACGTTTACGTACCCTCACCTGTGCCCTAAGCCTTGCCGTTCCCTAACACTAACCCTAGCCCGGAACGGAAACCCACAACCAGCCCTACACCTTACCCTACGCCATTGCCTACTCCTGGCCTGTACTCTGGCACTGAACCGTGCATCAGCACGTAGCCTTACCCTCCCGCGTTTCTGTACCCTGACCTGTGCCCTAAGCCTTGCCGTTCCCTAACCCTAACCCTAGCCCAGAACGCAAATCCACCACCAGCCCTACACTTTATCCTACGCCGTTGCCTACTCCTGGCCCGTACGCTGGCACAGACCCGTGCGTCAGCACGTAGCCCGACCCTCCCACGTTTCCGTACCCTCACCTGTGCCCTAAGCCTTGCCGTTCCCTAACCCTAACCCTAGCCTGGAACGGAAACCAACCACCAGCCCTACACCTTACCTTACGCCGTTGTCTACTCCTGGCCCGTATGCTGGCACTGACACATGCGTCAGCACGTAGCCTGACCCTCCCACGTTTCCGTACCCTCACCTGTGCCCTAAGCCTTGCCCTTCCCTAACACTAACCCTAGCCCGGAACGGAAACCCACCACCATCCCTAGACCTTACACTACACCGTTGCCTACTCCTGGCCTGTACTCTGGCACTGACCCGTGCATCAGCACGTAGCCTTACCATCCCGCGTTTCCGTACCCTGACCAGTGCCCTAAGCCTTGCCGTTCCCTAACACTAACCCTAGCCCATAACGCAAATCCATCACCAGCCCTACACATTATCCTACGCCGTTGCCTACTCCTGGCCCGTACGCTGGCACTGACCAGTGCGTTAGCACGTAGCCTGACCCTCCCACGTTTACGTACCTTCACCTGTGCCCTAAGCCTTGCCGTTCCCTAACCCTTACCCTAGCCCGGAACGGAAACCCACCACCAGGCCTACACCTTACCCTACGCCGTTGCCTACTCCTGGCCTGTACTCTGGCACTGAACCGTGCATCAGCACGTAGCCTTACCCTCCCGCGTTTCCGTACCCTGACCTGTGCCCTAAGCCTTGCCGTTCCCTAACCCTAACCCTAGCCCAGAACGCAAATCCACCACCAGCCCTACACTTTAACCTATGCCGTTGCCTACTCCTGGCCCGTACGCTGGCACTGACCCGTGCATCAGCACGTAGCCCGACCCTCCCACGTTTCCGTACCCTCACCTCTGCCCTAAGCCTTGCCGTTCCCTAACCCTAACCCTAGCCTGGAACGGAAACCATCCACCAGCCCTAAACCTTACCTTACGCCGTTGCCTACTCCTGGCCCGTACGCTGGCACTGACCCGTGCGTCAGCACATAGCCTGACCCTCCCACGTTTCCGTACCCTCACCTTTGCCCTAAGCCTTGCCATTCCCTAACCCTAACCCTAGCCCGGAATAGTAACCCACCACCAGCCCTACACCATGCCTTACGCCGTACGCTGCTACTGACCCATACGCTGGCACTGACCCGTGCGTCAGCACGTAGCATGACCCTCCCGCGTTTCCGTACACTCACCTGTGCCCTAAGCCTTGCCGTTCCCTAACCCTAACCCTAGCCACGAACGGAAACCCACCACCAGCCCTAAACCTTACCTTACGCCGTAACTTATTCCTGGCCCATACGCTGGCATTGACCCATGCGTCAGCACGTAGCCTGACCCTCCCACGTTTACGTACCCTCACCTGTGCCCTAAACCTTGCCGTTCCCTAACCCTAACCCTAGCCCGGATCAGAAACCCACCACCAGCTGTACACCTTACCTTACGCCGTACACTATTCCTCGCCCGTACGCTGGCACTGAACCGTGCGTCAGCACGTAGCCTGACCCTCCCACGTTTCCGTACCCCACCTTTGCCCTAAGACTTGCCGTAACCTAAACCTAACCCTAGCCCGGATTAGAAACCCACCACCAGCCCTAAACCTTACCTTACGCCGTACCCTATTCCTGGCCCGTACGGTGGCACTGAACAGTGCGTCAGCACGTAGCCTGACCCTCCCAAGTTTCCGTACCCTCACCTGTGCCCTAAGCCTTGCCGTTCCCTAGCCCTAACCCTAGCCCGGAATAGAAACCCACCACCAGCCCTACACCTTACATTACGCCGTACCCTACTCCTGAACCGTACGCTGGCACTGACCCGTGCGTCAGCACGTAGCCTGACCCTCCCATATTTCCGAACCCTCAGCTGTGCCGTAAGCCTTGCCGTTCCCTAACCCTAACCCTAGCCCCGAACGGAAACCCACCACCAGCCCTACACCTTACCTTACGCCATAACTTATTCTTGGCCCGTACGCTGGCACTGAACCGTGCGTCAGCATGTAGCCTGACCCTTCCACGTTTCGGTACCCTCACCTGTGCCCTAAGCCTTGCCGTTCCCTTACTCTAACCCTAGCCTGGAACGGAAAGCAACCACCAGCCCTACATCTTAACTTACGCCGTTGCCTATCCCTGGCCCAAACGCTGGCACTGACCCGTGCGATAGCACGTAGCCTGACCCTCCCACGTTTCCGTACCCTCACCTGTGCCCTAAGCCTTGCGGTTCCCTAACCCTAACACTAGCCCGGAATGGAAACCCACCACCAGCCCAAAACCTTACCCTACGCCGTTGCCTACTACTGGCGTGCATTCTGGCACTGACCTGCACATCAGCACGAAGCCTTACCCTCACGCGTTTCTGTACCCTGACCTGCGCCCTAAGCCTTGCCGTTACCTAACCCTAACCCTAGCCCAAAACGCAAATCCACCACCAGCCCTAAACTTTATCCTACGCCGCTGCCTATTCCTGGCCCGTACGCTGGCACTGACCAGTGCGTCAGCACGTAGCCCGTCCCTCCCACGTTTCCGTACACTCATGTGTGCCCTAAGCCGTGCCGTTCCTTAACCCTAAACCTAGCCTGGAAAGGAAATCAACCACAAGCCCTACACTTTATCTTATGCCGTACCCTACTCCTGGCCCGTACGCTGGCACTGACCCATGCGTCAGCACGTAGCCTGACCCTCCCACGTTTCAGTACCCTCACCTGTGCCCTAAGATTTGCCGTTCCCTAACCATAACCCTAGCCCGGAACGGAAACCCACCACCAGCCATACACCTTACCTTACGCCGTAACCTATTCCTGGCCCGTACGCTGGCACTGAACCGTGCGTCAGCATGTAGCCTGACCCTCCCACGTTTCCGTAACCTCACCTGTGCCCTAAGCATTGCATTTCCCTAACCCTAGCCCTAGCCCGTAATAGAAACCCACCACCAGCCCTACACCTTACCTTACGCCGTATCCTACTCCTGGCCCTTACGCTCGCACTGAACCATGCGTTCAGCACGTAATCTGAGCCTCCAAAGTTACCGTACCCTCACCTGTGCCCTAAGCCTTGCCGTTCCCTAACCCTAACCCTAGCCCGGAATGGAAACCCACCACCAGCCCTACACTTTAACTTATGCCGTTCCCTATTCCTGGCCCGTACGCTGGCACTGAACCGTGTGTCAGCACGTAGCCTGACCCTCCCACGTTTCCGTACACTCACGTTGCCCTAAGCCTTGCCGTTCCCTAACCCTAACCCTAGCCTGGAACGGAAACCAACCACCAGCCGTACACCTTACCTTAAGCCGTTGCCTACTCCTCGCCCGTACGCTGGCATTGACCAGTGCATCAGCACGTAGCCTGACCCTCCCACGTTTCCGTACCCTCACCTGTGCCCTAAGCCTTGCCATTCCCTAACCCTAACCCTAGCCCGGAACGGAAACCCACCACCAGCCGTACACCTTACCCTACGCCGTTGCCTACTCCTGGCCTGTACTCTGGCACTGAACCGTGCATCAGCACGTAGCCTTACCCTCCCGCGTTTCCGTACCCTGACCTGTGCCCTAAGCCTTGCCGATCCCTAACCCTAATTCTAGCCCAGAACGCAAATCCACCACCAGCCCTACACTTTATCTTACGCCGTTGCCTACTCCTGGCCCGTACGCTGGCACTGACACGTGCGTCAGCACGTAGCCCGACCCTCCCACGTTTCCGTAACCTCACCTGTGCCCTAAGCCTTGCTGTTCCCTAACCCTAACCCTAGCCTGGAACGGAAACCAACCACCAGCCCTACACCTTACCTTACGCCGTTGCCTACTCCTGGCCCGTACGCTGGCACTGACCCGTGCGTCAGCACGTAGCCTGACCCTCCCACGTTTCCGTACCCTCACCTGTGCCCTAAGCCTTGCCATTCCCTAACACTAACCCTAGCCCGGAATAGTAACCCACCAGCAGCCCTACACCATACCTTACGCCGTACGCTGCTACTGACCCGTACGCTGGCACTGACCCGTGCGTCAGCACGTAGCCTGACCCTCCCACGTTTCCGTACACTCACCTGTGCCCTTAGCCTTGCCGTTCCCTAACCCTAACCCTAGCCCGGAACGGAAACCCACCAACAGCCGTACACCTTACCTTACGCCGTACCCTATTCCCGGCCCGTACGCTGGCACTGAACCGTGCGTCAACACGTAGCCTGACCCCCCCACGTTTCCGTACCCTCTCCTTTGCCCTAAGCCTTGCCGTTCCCTAACCCTAACCCTAGCCTGGAACGGAAACCAACCACCAGCCGTACACCTTACCTTACGTCGTTGACTACTCCTCGCCCGTACGGTGGCATTGACCCATGCGTCAGCACGTAGCCTGACCCTCCCACGTTTACGTACCCTCACCTGTGCCCTAAGCCTTGCCGTTCCCTAACCCTAACCCTAACCCGGAAAGGAAACCCACCACCAGCCCTACACCTTACCCTACGCCGTTGCCTACTCCTGGCCTGTACTCTGGCACTGAACCGTGCATCAGCACGTAGCCTTACCCTCCCGCGTTTCCGTACCCTGTCCTGTGCCCTAAGCCTTGCCGTTCCCTAACCCTAACCCTAGTCCGGAACGGAAACCCACCAACAGCCCTAAACCTTAACTTACGCCGTTGCCTACTCCTCGCCCGTACGCTGGCATTGACCAGTGCGTCAGCACGTAGCCTGACCCTTCCACGTTTACGTACCCTCACCTGAGCCCTAAGCCTTGCCGTTCCCTAACCCTAACCCTAGCCCGGAACGGAAACCCACCACCAGCCCTACACCTTACCCTACGCCGTTGCCTACTCATGGCCTGTACTCTGGCACTGAAACGTGCATCAGCACGTAGCCTTACCCTCCCGCGTTTCCGTACCCTCACCTGTGCCCTAAGCCTTGCCATTCCCTAACCCTAATCCTAGCCCGGAATAGTAACCCACCACCAGCCCTACACCATACCTTACGCCGTACGCTGCTACTGACCCGTACGCTGGCACTGACCCGTGCGTCAGCACGTAGCCTGACCCTCCCACGTTTCCGTACCCTCACCTGTGCCCTAAGCCTTGCCATTCCCTAACCCTAACCCTAGACCCGAACGGAAACCCACCATCAGCCTTACACCTTACCTTACGCCGTAACTTATTCCTGGCCCGTACGCTGGCACTGAACCGTGCGTCAGCATGTAGCCTGACCCTCCCACGTTTCGGTACCCTCACCTGTGCCCTAAGCCTTGCCGTTCCCTTACCCTAACCCTAGCCTGGAACGGAAACCAACCACCAGCCCTACATCTTACCTTACGCCGTTGCCTACCCCTGGCCCGTACGCTGGCACTGACACGTGCGTCAGCACTTAGCCTGACCGTCCCACGTTTCTGTCACCTCACCTGTGCCCTAAGCCTTGCCGTTCCCTAACCCTAACCCTAGCCCGGAACGGAAAACCACCACCAGCCGTACACCTTACCTTACGCCGTACCATATTCCTGGCCCGTACGCCTGCACTGACCCGTGCGTCAGCACATAGCCCGTCCCTCCCACGTTTCCGTACCCTCACCTGTGCCCTAAGCCTTGCCTTTCCCTAACCCTAACCCTAGCCCGGAATAGAAACCCACCACCAGCCCTACACCTTACCTTACGAAGTATCCTACTCCTGACCCGTACGCTGGCAATGAACCATGCGTCAGCACGTAGTCTGAGCTTCCAACGTTTCCTTACCCTCACCTGTGCCCTAAGGCTTGACGTTCCTTAACCCTAACCCGAGCCCGGAACGGAAACCCACCACCAGCCCTACACCTTAACCTACGCCGTTGCCTACTCCTGGCCTGTACTGTGGCACTGAACCGTGCATCAGCACGTAGCCTTACCCTCCCGCGTTTCCGTACCCTGACCTGTGCCCTAAGCCTTGCCGTTCCCTAAACCTAACCCTAGTCCGTAACGGAAACGCACCACCAGCCCTAAACCTTACCTTACACCGTTGCCTACACCTCGCCCGTACGCTGGCATTGACCCGTGCGTCAGCACATAGCCTGACCCTCCCACGTTTACGTACCCTCACCTGTGCCCTAAGCCTTGCCGTTCCCTATCCCTAACCCTAGCCCGGAACGGAAACCCACCACCAGCCCTACACCATACCCTACGCCGTTGCCTACTCCTGGCCTGTACTCTGGCACTGAACCGTGCATCAGCACGTAGCCTTACCCTCTCGCGTTTCCGTAACCTAACCTGTGCCCTAAGCCTTGCCGTTCCCTAACCCTAACCCTAGCCCAGAACGCAAATCCACCACCAGCCCTACACTTTATCCTACGCCGTTGCCTACTCCTGGCCCGTACGCTGGCACTGACCCGTGCGTCAGCACGTAGCCCGTCCCTCTCACGTTTCCGTACCCTCACCTATGCCCTAAGCCTTGCCGTTCCCTAACCCTAAACCTAGCCTGGAAAGGAAATCAACCACAAGCCCTATACTTTACCTTACGCCGTACCCTACTCCTGGCCCGTATGCTGGCACTGACACATGCGTCAGCACGTAGCCTGACCCTCCCACGTTTCAGTACCCTCACCTGTGCCCTAAGACTTGCCGTTCCCTAACCCTAACCCTAGCCTGGAACGGAAACCAACCACCAGCCCTACACCTTACCTTACGCGGTTCCCTATTCCTGGCCCGTATGCTGGCACTGAACCGTGCGTCAGCACGTAGCCTGACCCTCCCACGTTTCCGTACCCTCACCTGTGCCCTAAGCCTTGCCGTTCCCTAACTCTAACCCTAGCCTGGAACGGAAACCAACCACCAGCCGTAAACCTTACCTTACGCCGTTGCCTACTCCTCGCCCGTACACTGACATTGACCCGTGCGTCAGCACGTAGCCTGACCCTCCCACGTTTACGTACCCTCACCTGTGCCCTAAGCCTTGCCGTTCCGTAACCCTAACCCTAGCCAGGAACGGAAACCCACCACCAGCCCTACACCTTACCCTACGCCGTTGCCTACTCCTGGCCTGTACTCTGGCACTGAACCGTACATCAGCACGTAGCCTTACCCTCCCGCGTTTCTGTACCCTGACCTGTGCCCTAAACCTTGCCGTTCCCTAACCCTAACCCTAGCCCAGAACGCAAATCCACCACCAGCCCTACACTTTATCCTACGCCGTTGCCTACTCCTGGCCCGTACGCTGGCACAGACCCGTGTGTCAGCACGTAGCCCGACCCTCCCACGTTTCCGAACCCTCACCTGTGCCCTAAGCCTTGCCGTTCCCTAACCCTAACCCTAGCCTGGAACGGAAACCAACCACCAGCCCTACACCTTACCTTAAGCCGTTGTCTACTCCTGGCCCGTATGCTGGCACTGACACATGCGTCAGCACGTAGCCTGACCCTCCCACGTTTCCGTACCCTCACCTGTGCCCTAAGCCTTGCCCTTCCCTAACACTAACCCTAGCACGGAACGGAAACCCACCACCAACCCTACACCTTACCCTACGCCGTTGCCTACTCCTGGCCTGTACTCTGGCACTGACCCGTGCATCAGCAAGTAGCCTTACCCTCCCGCGTTTCCGTACCCTGACCAGTGCCCTAAGCCTTGCCGTTCCCTAACACTAACCCTAGCCCAGAACGCAAATCCACCACCAGCCCTACACTATATCCTACGCCGTTGCCTACTCCTGGCCCGTACGCTGGCACTGACCCGTGCGTCAGCACGTAGCCCGACCCTCCCACGTTTCCGTACCCTCACCTGTGCCCTAAGCCTTGCCGTTCCCTAACACTAACCCTAGCCTGGAACGGAAACCATCCACCAGCCCTAAACCTTACCTTACGCCGTTGCCTACTCCTGGCCCGTACGCTGGCACTGACCCGTGCGTCAGCACATAGCCTGACCATCCCACGTTTCCGTACCCTCACCTGTGCCCTAAGCCTTGCCATTCCCTAACCCTAACCCTAGCCCGGAATAGTAACCCACCACCAGCCCTACACCATACCTTACGCCGTACGCTGCTACTGACCCATACGCTGGCACTGACCCGTGCGTCAGCACGTAGCATGACCCTCCCACGTTTCCGTACCCTCACCTGTGCCCTAAGCCTTGCCGTTCCCTAACCCTAACCCTAGCCCCGAACGGAAACCCACCACCAGCCCTACACCTTACCTTACGCCGTAACTAATTCCTCGCCCATACGCTGGCACTGAACCGTGAGTCAGCATGTAGCCTGACCCTCCCACGTTTTGGTACCCTCACCTGTGCCCTAAGCCTTGCCGTTCCCTTAACCTAACCCTAGCCTGGAACGGAAACCAACCACCAGCCCTACACATTACCTTACGCCGTACCCTATTCCTGGCCCGTACGCTGGCACTGAACCGTGCGTCAGCACGTAGCCTGACACTCCCACGTTTCCGTACCTTCACCTGTGCCCTAAGCCTTGCCATTCCCTAACCCTAACCCTAGCCTGGAACGGAAAACAACCACCAGCCGTACACCTTACCTTACGTCGTTGCCTACTCCTCGCCCGTACGCTGGCATTGACACGTGCGTCAGCACGTAGTCTGACCCTCCCACGTTTACGTACCCTCAGCTGTGCCCTAAGCCTTGCCGTTCCCTAACCCTAACCCTAGCCCGGAACGGAAACCCACAACCAGCCCTACACCTTACCCTACGCCGTTGCCTACTCCTGGCCTGTACTCTGGCACAGAACCGTGCATCAGCACGTAGCCTTACCCTCACGTGTTTCCGTACCCTGACCTGTGCCCTAAGCCTTGCCGTTCCCTAACCCTAACCCTAGTCCGGATCGGAAACCCACCACCAACCCTAAACCTTACCTTACGCCGTTTCCTATTCCTCGCCCGTACGCTGGCATTGACCCATGCGTCAGCACGTAGCCTGACCCTCCCACGTTTACGTACCCTCACCTATGCTCTAAGCCTTGCCGTTCCCTAACCCTAACCCTAGCCCGGAACGGAAACCCACCACCAGCCCTACACCTTACCCTACGCCGTTGCCTACTCCTGGCCTGTACTCTGGCACTGAACCGTGCATCAGCACGTAGCCTTACCCTCCCGCGTTTCTGTACCCTGACCTGTGCCCTAAGCCTTGCCGTTCCCTAACCCTAACCCTAGCCCAGAACGCAAATCCACCACCAGCCCTACACTTTATCCTACGCCGTTGCCTACTCCTGGCCCGTACGCTGGCACTGACCCGTGCGTCAGCACGTAGCCGGACCATCCCACATTTCCGTACCCTCACCTGTGCCCTAAGCCTTGCCGTTCCCTAACCCTAACCCTAGACAGGAACAGAAACCAACCACCAGCCCTACACCATACCTTACGCCGTTGCCTACTCCTGGCCCGTACGCTGGCACTGACACGTGCGTCAGCACGTAGCCTGACCCTCCCACGTTTCCGTAACCTCACCTTTGCCCTAAGCCTTGCCTTTCCCTAACCCTAACCCTAGCCCGGAATTGAAACCCACCACCAGCCCTACACCTTACCTTACGCCGTATCTTACCCCTGACCCGTACGCTGGCACTGAACCAGGCGTCTGCACGTAGTCTGAGCCTCCAACGTTTCCGTACCCTCACCTGTGCCCTAAGCCTTGACGTTACCTAACCCTAACCCTAGCCCGGAACGGAAACCCAACACCAGTCCTACACCTTAACTTACGCCGTTCCCTATTCCTGGCCCGTACGCTGGCACTGAACCGTGTGTCAGCACGTAGCGTGACCCTCCCACGTTTCCGTTCCCTCACCTGTGCCCTAAGCCTTGCCGTTCCCTAACCCAAACCCTAGCCAGGAACGCAAATCCACCACCAGCCCTACACTTTATCCTACGCCTTTGCCTACTTCTGGCCCGTACGCTGGCACTGACCAGTGCGTCAGCACGTAGCCCGACCCTCCCACGTTTCCGTACCCTCACCTGTGCCCTAAACCTTGCCGTCCCCTAACCCTAACCCTAGCCTGGAACGGAAACCAACCACCAGCCCTACACCTTACCTTACGCCGTTGCCTACTACTGGCCTGTACTCCGGCACTGACACGTGCATCAGCACGTAGCCTTACCCTCCCGCGTTTCCGTACCCTGACCTGTGCCCTAAGCCTTGCCGTTCCCTAACCCTAACCCTAGCCCGGAACGGAAACCCACCACCAGCCCTACACCTTACCCTACGCCGTTGCCTACTCCTGGCCTGTACTCTGGCACTGAACCGTGCATCAGCACGTAACCTTAACCTCCCGCGTTTCCGTACCCTGACCTGTGCCCTAAGCCTTGCCGTTCCCTAACCCTAACCCTAGTCCGGAACGGAAACCCACCACCAGCCGTAAACCTTACCTTACGCCGTTGCCTACTCCTCGCCCGTACGCTGGCATTGACCCTTACGTCAGCACGTAGCCTGACCCTCCCACGTTTACGTACCCTCAACTGTGCCCTAAGCCTTGCCGTTCCCTAACCCTAACCCTAGCCCGGAACGGAAACCCACCACCAGCCCTACACCTTACCCTACGCCATTGCCTACTCCTGGCCTGTACTCTGGCACTGAACCGTGCATCAGCACGTAGCCTTACCCTCCCGCGTTTCTGTACCCTGACCTGTGCCCTAAGCCTTGCCGTTCCCTAACCCTAACCCTAGCCCAGAACGCAAATCCACCACCAGCCCTACACTTTATCCTACGCCGTTGCCTACTCCTGGCCCGTACGCTGGCACAGACCCGTGCGTCAGCACGTAGCCCGACCCTCCCACGTTTCCGTACCCTCACCTGTGCCCTAAGCCTTGCCGTTCCCTAACCCTAACCCTAGCCTGGAACGGAAACCAACCACCAGCCCTACACCTTACCTTACGCCGTTGTCTACTCCTGGCCCGTATGCTGGCACTGACACATGCGTCAGCACGTAGCCTGACCCTCCCACGTTTCCGTACCCTCACCTGTGCCCTAAGCCTTGCCCTTCCCTAACACTAACCCTAGCCCGGAACGGAAACCCACCACCATCCCTACACCTTACCCTACGCCGTTGCCTACTCCTGGCCTGTACTCTGGCACTGACCCGTGCATCAGCACGTAGCCTTACCATCCCGCGTTTCCGTACCCTGACCAGTGCCCTAAGCCTTGCCGTTCCCTAACACTAACCCTAGCCCATAACGCAAATCCATCACCAGCCCTACACATTATCCTACGCCGTTGCCTACTCCTGGCCCGTACGCTGGCACTGACCCGTGCGTCAGCACATAGCCTGACCCTCCCACGTTTCCGTACCCTCACCTGTGCCCTAAGCCTTGCCATTCCCTAACCCTAACCCTAGCCCGGAATAGTAACCCACCACCAGCCCTACACCATACCTTACGCCGTACGCTGCTACTGACCCATACGCTGGCACTGACCCGTGCGTCAGCACGTAGCATGACCCTCCCACGTTTCCGTACCCTCACCTGTGCCCTAAGCCTTGCCGTTCCCTAACCCTAACCCTAGCCCCGAACGGAAACCCACCACCAGCCCTACACCTTACCTTACGCCGTAAATTATTCCTGGCCCATACGCTGGCACTGAACCGTGAGTCAGCATGTAGCCTGACCCTCCCACGTTTCCGTACCCTCTCCTTTGCCCTAAGACTTGCCGTTCCCTATCCCTAACCCTAGCCCGGATTAGAAACCCACCACCAGCCCTACACCTTACCTTACGCCGTACCCTATTCCTGGCCCGTACGCTGGCACTGAACCGTGCGTCAGCACGTAGCCTGACACTCCCACGTTTTCGTACCCTCACCTGTGCCCTAAGCCTTGCCATTCCCTAACCCTAACCCTAGCCTGGAACGGAAACCAACCACCAGCCGTACACCTTACCTTACGTCGTTGCCTACTCCTCGCCCGTACGCTGGCATTGACACGTGCGTCAGCACGTAGCCTGACCCTCCCACGTTTACGTACCCTCACCTGTGCCCTAAGCCTTGCCGTTCCCTAACCCTAACCCTAGCCCGGAACGGAAACCCACCACCAGCCCTACACCTTACCCTACGCCGTTGCCTACTCCTGTCCTGTACTCTGGCACTGAACCGTGCATCAGCACGTAGCCTTACCCTCACGTGTTTCCGTACCCTGACCTGTGCCCTAAGCCTTGCCGTTCCCTAACCCTAACCCTAGTCCGGATCGGAAACCCACCACCAGCCCTAAACCTTACCTTACGCCGTTGCCTACTCCTCGCCCGTACGCTGGCACTGACCCGTGCGTCAGCACGTAGCCGGACCATCCCACATTTCCGTACCCTCACCTGTGCCCTAAGCCTTGCCGTTCCCTAACCCTAACCCTAGCCCAGAACGCAAATCCACCACCAGCCCTACACTTTAACCTACGCCATTGCCTACTCCTGGCCCGTACGCTGGCACTGACCCGTGCGTCAGCACGTAGCCGGACCATCCCACATTTCCGTACCCTCACCTGTGCCCTAAGCCTTGCCGTTCCCTAACCCTAACCCTAGCCTGGAACGGAAACCAACCACCAGCCCTACACCATACCTTACGCCGTTGCCTAATCCTGGCCCGTACGCTGGCACTGACACGTGCGTCAGCACGTAGCCTGACCCTCCCACGTTTCCGTAACCTCACCTGTGCCCTAAGCCTTGCCTTTCCCTAAGCCTAACCCTAGCCCGGAATTGAAACCCACCACCAGCCCTACACCTTACCTTACGCCGTATCTTACTCCTGACCCGTACGCTGGCACTGAACCATGCGTCTGCACGTAGTCTGAGCCTCCAACGTTTCCGTACCCTCACCTGTGCCCTAAGCCTTGACGTTCCCTAACCCTAACCCTAGCCCGGAACGGAAACCCAACACCAGCCCTACACCTTAACTTACGCCGTTCCCTATTCCTGGCCCGTACGCTGGCACCGAACCGTGTGTCAGCACGTAGCCTGACCCTCCCACGTTTCCGTTCCCTCACCTGTGCCCTAAGCCTTGCCGTTCCCTAACCCAAACCCTAGCCAGGAACGCAAATCCACCACCAGCCCTACACTTTATCCTACGCCTTTGCCTACTCCTGGCCCGTACGCTGGCACTGACCAGTGTGTCAGCACGTAGCCCGACCCTCCCACGTTTCCGTACCCTCACCTGTGCCCTAAACCTTGCCGTCCCCTAACCCTAACCCTAGCCTGGAACGGAAACCAACCACCAGCCCTACACCTTACCTTACGCCGTTGCCTACTACTGGCCTGTACTCCGGCACTGACACGTGCATCAGCACGTAGCCTTACCCTCCCGCGTTTCCGTACCCTGACCTGTGCCCTAAGCCTTGCCGTTCCCTAACCCTAACCCTAGCCCGGAACGGAAACCCACCACCAGCCCTACACCTTACCCTACGCCGTTGCCTACTCCTGGCCTGTACTCTGGCACTGAACCGTGCATCAGCACGTAACCTTAACCTCCCGCGTTTCCGTACCCTGACCTGTTCCCTAAGCCTTGCCGTTCCCTAACCCTAACCCTAGTCCGGAACGGAAACCCACCACCAGCCGTAAACCTTACCTTACGCCGTTGCCTACTCCTCGCCCGTACGCTGGCATTGACCCTTACGTCAGCACGTAGCCTGACCCTCCCACGTTTACGTACCCTCACCTGTGCCCTAAGCCTTGCCGTTCCCTAACCCTAACCCTAGCCCGGAACGGAAACCCACCAGCAGCCCTACACCTTACCCTACGCCATTGCCTACTCCTGGCCTGGACTCTGGCACTGAACCGTGTATCAGCACGTAGCCTTACCCTCCCGCGTTTCTGTACCCTGACCTGTGCCCTAAGCCTTGCCGTTCCCTAACCCTAACCCTAGCCCAGAACGCAAATCCACCACCAGCCCTACACTTTATCCTACGCCGTTGCCTACTCCTGGCCCGTACGCTGGCACAGACCCGTGCGTCAGCACGTAGCCCGACCCTCCCACGTTTCCGTACCCTCACCTGTGCCCTAAGCCTTGCCGTTCCCTAACCCTAACCCTAGCCTGGAACGGAAACCAACCACCAGCCCTACACCTTACCTTACGCCGTTGTCTACTCCTGGCCCGTATGCTGGCACTGACACATGCGTCAGCACGTAGCCTGACCCTCCCACGTTTCCGTACCGTCACCTGTGCCCTAAGCCTTGCCCTTCCCTAACACTAACCCTAGCCCGGAACGGAAACCCACCACCATCCCTACACCTTACCATACGCCGTTGCCTACTCCTGGCCTGTACTCTGGCACTGAACCATGCATCAGCACGGAGCCTTACCATCCCGCGTTTCCGTACCCTGACCAGTGCCCTAAGCCTTGCCGTTCCCTAACACTAACCCTAGCCCAGAACGCAAATCCATCACCAGCCCTACACATTATCCTACGCCGTTGCCTACTCCTGGCCCGTACGCTGGCACTGACCAGTGCGTCAGCACGTAGCCTGACCCTCCCACGTTTACGTACCTTCACCTGTGCCCTAAGCCTTGCCGTTCCCTAACCCTTACCCTAGCCCGGAACGGAAACCCACCACCAGGCCTACACCTTACCCTACGCCGTTGCCTACTCCTGGCCTGTACTCTGGCACTGAACTATGCATCAGCACGTAGCCTTACCCTCCCGCGTTTCCGTACCCTGACCTGTGCCCTAAGCCTTGCCGTTCCCTAACCCTAACCCTAGCCCAGAACGCAAATCCACCACCAGCCCTACACTTTATCCTACGCCGTTGCCTACTCCTGGCCCGTACGCTGGCACTGACCCGTGCATCAGCACGTAGCCCGACCCTCCCACGTTTCCGTACCCTCACCTGTGCCCTAAGCCTTGCCGTTCCCTAACCCTAACCCTAGCCTGGAACGGAATCCAAGCACCAGCCCTACACCTTACCTTACGCCGTTGCCTACTCCTGGCCCGTACGCTGGCACTGACCCGTGCGTCAGCACATAGCCTGACCCTCCCACGTTTCCGTACCCTCACCTGTGCCCTAAGCCGTGCCATTCCCTAACCCTAACCCTAGCCCGGAATAGTAACCCACCACCAGCCCTACACCATACCTTACGCCGTACGCTGCTACTGACCCGTACGCTGGCACTGACCCGTGCGTCAGCACGTAGCATGACCCTCCCACGTTTCCGTACCCTCACCTGTGCCCTAAGCCTTGCCGTTCCCTAACCCTAACCCTAGCCCCGAACGGAAACCCACCACCAGCCCTACACCTTACCTTACGCCGTAACTTATTCCTGGCCCATACGCTGGCACTGAACCGTGAGTCAGCATGTAGCCTGACCCTCCCACGTTTCGGTACCCTCACCTGTGCCCTAAGCCTTGCCGTTCCCTTACCCTAACCCTAGCCTGGAACGGAAACCAACCACCAGCCCTACATCTTACCTTACGCCGTTGCCTACCCTTGGCCCGTACGCTGGCACTGACACGTGCGTCAGCACGTAGCCTGACCGTCCCACGTTTCTGTAACCTCACCTGTGCCCTAAGCCTTGCCGTTCCCTAACCCTAACCCTAGCCCGGAACGGAAACCCACCACCAGCCGTACACCTTACCTTACGCCGTACCCTATTTCTGGCCCGTACGCTGGCACTGAACCGTGCGTCAGCACGTAGCCTGACCCTCCCACGTTTCCGTACCCTCTCCTTTGCCCTAAGACTTGCCATTCCCTAACCCTAACCCTAGCCCGGAACGGAAACCCACCACCAGCCCTACACCTTACCCTACGCCGTTGCCTACTCCTGGCCAGTACTCTGGCACTGAACCGTGCATCAGCACGTAGCCTTACCCTCACGTGTTTCCGTACCCTGACCTGTGCACTAAGCCTTGCCGTTCCCTAACCCTAACCCTAGTCCGGAACGGAAACCCACCACCAGCCCTAAACCTTACCTTACGCCGTTGCCTACTCCTCGCCCGTACGCTGGCATTGACCCGTGCGTCAGCACGTAGCCTGACCCTCCCACGTTTACGTACCCTCACCTGTGCTCTAAGCCTTGCCGTTCCCTAACACTAACCCTAGCCCGGAACGGAAACCCACCACCAGCCGTAAACCTTACCCTACGCCGTTGCCTACTCCTGGCCTGTACTCTGGCACTGAACCGTGCATCAGCACGTAGCCTTACCCTCCCGCGTTTCTGTACCCTGACCTGTGCCCTAAGCCTTGCCGTTCCCTAACCCTAACCCTAGCCCAGAACGCAAATCCACCACCAGCCCTACACTTTATCCTACGCCGTTGCCTACTCCTGGCCCGTACGCTGGCACTGACCCGTGCGTCAGCACGTAGCCCGACCCTCCCACATTTCCGTACCCTCACCTGTGCCCTAAGCCTTGCAGTTTCCTAACCCTAACCCTAGCCTGGAACGGAAACCAACCACCAGCCCTACACCTTACCTTACGCCGTTGCCTACTCCTGGCCCGTACGCTGGCACTGAACCGTGAGTCAGCACGTAGCCTGACCCTCCCACGTTTCCGTACCCTCACCAGTGCCCTAAGCCTTGCCATTCCCTAACCCTAACCCTAGCCCGGAATAGTAACCCACCACCAGCCCTACACCATACCTTACGCCGTACGCTGCTACTGACCCGTACGCTGGCACTGACCCGTGCGTCAGCACGTAGCCCGTCCCTCCCACGTTTCCGTACCCTCACCTGTGCCCTGAGCCTTGCCATTCCCTAACCCTAAACCTAGCCTGGAAAGGAAATCAACCACAAGCCCTACACTTTACCTTATGCCGTACCCTACTCCTGGCCCGTATGCTGGCACTGACCCATGCGTCAGCACGTAGCCTGACCCTCCCACGTTTCAGTACCCTCACCTGTGCCCTAAGCCTTGCCGTTCCCTAACCATAACCCTAGCCCGAACGGAAACCCACCACCAGCCCTACACCTTACCTTACGCCGCAACCTATTCCTGGCCCGTACGCAGGCACTGAACCGTTCGTCTGCATGTAGCCTGACCCTCCCACGTTTCCGTAACCTCACCTGTGCCCTAAGCCTTGCCTTTCCCTAACACTAACCCTAGCCCCGAATAGAAACCCACCACCAGCCCTACACCTTACCTTACGCCGTATCCTACTCCTGACCCGTACGCTGGCACTGAACCATGCGTCTGCACGTAGTCTGAGCCTCCAACGTTTCCGTACCCTCACCTGTGCCCTAAGCCTTGACGTTCCCTAACCCTAACCCTAGCCCGGAACGGAAACCCAATACCAGCCCTAAACCTTAACTTACGCCGTTCCCTATTCCTGGCCCGTACGCTGGCACTGAACCGTGTGTCAGCACGTAGCCTGACCCTCCCACGTTTCCGTTCCCTCACCTGTGCCCTAAGCCTTGCCGTTCCCTAACCCTAACCCTAGCCAGGAACGCAAATCCACCACCAGCCCTACACTTTATCCTACGCCTTTGCCTACTCCTGGCCCGTACGCTGGCACTGACCAGTGCGTCAGCACGTAGCCCGACCCTCCCACGATTCCGTACCATCACCTGTGCCCTAAGCCTTGCCGTTCCCTAACCCTAACCCTAGCCTGGAACGCAAACCAACCACCAGCCCTACACCTTACCTTACGCCGTTGCCTACTACTGGCCTGTACTCCGGCACTGACACGTGCATCAGCACGTAGCCTTACCATCCCGCGTTTCCGTACCCTGAGCTGTGCCCTAAGCCTTGCCGTTCCCTAACCCTAACCCTAGCCCGGAACGGAAACCCACCACCAGCCCTACACCTTACCCTACGCGTTGCCTACTCCTGGCCTGTACTCTGGCACTGAACCGTGCATCAGCACGTAACCTTACCCTCCCGCGTTTCCGTACCCTGACCTGTGCCCTAAGCCTTGCCGTTCCCTAACCCAAACCCTAGTCCGAAACGGAAACCCACCACCAGCCGTAAACCTTACCTTACGCCGTTGCCTACTCCTCGCCCGTACGCTGGCATTGACCCGTACGTCAGCACGTAGCCTGACCCTCCCACGTTTACGTACCCTCACCTGTGCCCTAAGCCTTGCCGTTCCCTAACCCTAACCCTAGCCCGGAACGGAAACCCACCACCAGCCCTACACCTTACCCTACGGCATTGCCTACTCCTGGCCTGTACTCTGGCACTGAACCGTGCATCAGCACGTAGCCTTACCCTCCCGCGTTTCTGTACCCTGACCTCTGCCCTAAGCCTTGCCGTTCCCTAACCCTAACCCTAGCCCAGAACCCAAATCCACCACCAGCCCTACACTTTATCCTACGCCGTTGCCTACTCCTGGCCCGTACGCTGGCACAGACCCGTGCGTCAGCACGTAGCCCGACCCTCCCACGTTTCCGTATCCTCACCTGTGCCCTAAGCCTTGCCGTTCCCTAACCCTAACCGTAGCCTTGAACGGAAACCTACCACCAGCCCTACACCTTACCTTACGCCGTTGTCTACTCCTGGCCCGTATGCTGGCACTGACACATGCGTCAGCACGTAGCCTGACCCTGCCACGTTTCCGTACCCTCACCTGTGCCCTAAGCCTTGCCCTTCCCTAACACTAACCCTAGCCCGGAACGGAAACCCACCACCATCCCTACACCTTACCCTACGCCGTTGCCTAGTCCTGGCCTGTACTCTGGCACTGACCCGTGCATCAGCACGTAGCCTTACCCTCCGGCGTTTCCGTACCCTGACCAGTGCCCTAGGCCTTGCCGTTCCCTAACACTAACCCTAGCCCAGAACGCAAATCCATCACCAGCCCTACACATTATCCTACGCCGTTGCCTACACCTGGCCCGTACGCTGGCACTGACCAGTGCGTCAGCACGTAGCCTGACCCTCCCACGTTTACGTACCTTCACCTGTGCCCTAAGCCTTGCCGTTCCCTAACCCTAACCCTAGCCCGGAACGGAAACCCACCACCAGCCCTACACCTTACCCTACGCCGTTGCCTACTCCTGGCCTGTACTCTGGCACTGAACCGTGCATCAGCACATAGCCTTACCCTCCCGCGTTTCCGTACCCTGACCTGTGCCCTAAGCCTTGTCGTTCCCTAACCCTAACCCTAGCCCAGAACGCAAATCCATCACCAGCCCTACACTTTATCCTACGCCGTTTCCTACTCCTGGCCCGTACGCTGGCACTGACCCGTGCGTCAGCATGTAGCCCGACCCTCCCACGTTTCCGTACCCTCACCTGTGCCCTAAGCCTTGCCGTTCCCTAACCCTAACCCTAGCCTGGAACAGAAACCAACCACCAGCCCTACACCTTACCTTACGCCGTTGCCTACTCCTGGCCCGTACGCTGGCACTGACCCGTGCGTCAGCACATAGCCTGACCCTCCCACGTTTCCGTACCCTCACCTGTGCCCTAAGCCTTGCCATTCCCTAACCCTAACCCTAGCCCGGAATAGTAACCCACCACCAGCCCTACACCATACCTTACGCCGTACGCTGCTACTGACCCGTACGCTGGCACTGACACGTGCGTCAGCACGTAGCAAGACCCTCCCACGTTTCCGTACCCTCACCTGTGCCCTAAGCATTGCCGTTCCCTAACCCTAACCCTAGCCCCGAACGGAAACCCACCACCAGCCCTACACCTTACCTTACGCCGTAACTTATTCCTGGCACATACGCTGGCACTGAACCGTGAGTCAGCATGTAGCCTGACCCTCCCACGTTTCGGTACCCTCACCTGTGCCCTAAGCCTTGCCGTTCCCTTACCCTAACCCTAGCCTGGAACGGAAACCAACCACGAGCCCTACATCTTACCTTACGCCGTTGCCTACCCCTGGCCCGTACGCTGGCACTGACACGTGCGTCAGCACGTAGCCTGACCATCCCACGTTTCTGTAACCTCACGTGTGCCCTAAGCCTTGCCGTTCCCTAACCCTAACCCTAGCCCGGAACGGAAACCCACCACCAGCCGTACACCTTACCTTACGCCGTACCCTATTTCTGGCCCGTACGCTGGCACTGAACCGTGCGTCAGAACGTAGCCTGACCCTCCCACGTTTCCGTACCCTCTCCTTTGTCCTAAGACTTGCCGTTCCCTAACCCTAACCCTAGCCCGGATTAGAAACCCACCACCAGCCCTACACCTTACCTTACGCCGTACCCTATTCCAGGCCCGTACGCTGGCACTGACCCGTGCGTCAGCACGTAGCATGACCCTCCCACGTTTCCGTACCCTCACCTGTGCCCTAAGCCTTGCCGTTCCCTAACCCTAACCCTAGCCCCGAACGGAAACCCACCACCAGCCCTACACCTTACCTTACGCCGTAACTTATTCCTGGCCCATACGCTGGCACTGAACCGTGAGTCAGCATGTAGCCTGACCCTCCCACGTTTCGGTACCCTCACCTGTGCCCTAAGCCTTGCCGTTCCCTTACCCTAACCCTAGCCTGGAACGGAAACCAACCACCAGCCCTACATCTTACCTTACGCCGTTGCCTACCCCTGGCCCGTACGCTGGCACTGACACGTGCGTCAGCACGTAGCCTGACCGTCCCACGTTTCTGTAACCTCACCTGTGCCCTAAGCCTTGCCGTTCCCTAACCCTAACCCTAGCCCGGAACGGAAACCCACCACCAGCCGTACACCTTACCTTACGCCGTACCCTATTTCTGGCCCGTACGCTGGCACTGAACCGTGCGTCAGCACGTAGCCTGACCCTCCCACGTTTCCGTACCCTCTCCTTTGCCCTAAGACTTGCCGTTCCCTAACACTAACCCTAGCCCGGAACGGAAACCCACCACCAGCCGTAAACCTTACCCTACGCCGTTGCCTACTCCTGGCCTGTACTCTGGCACTGAACCGTGCATCAGCACGTAGCCTTACCCTCCCGCGTTTCTGTACCCTGACCTGTGCCCTAAGCCTTGCCGTTCCCTAACCCTAACCCTAGCCCAGAACGCAAATCCACCACCAGCCCTACACTTTATCCTACGCCGTTGCCTACTCCTGGCCCGTACGCTGGCACTGACCCGTGCGTCAGCACGTAGCCCGACCCTCCCACATTTCCGTACCCTCACCTGTGCCCTAAGCCTTGCAGTTTCCTAACCCTAACCCTAGCCTGGAACGGAAACCAACCACCAGCCCTACACCTTACCTTACGCCGTTGCCTACTCCTGGCCCGTACGCTGGCACTGAACCGTGAGTCAGCACGTAGCCTGACCCTCCCACGTTTCCGTACCCTCACCAGTGCCCTAAGCCTTGCCATTCCCTAACCCTAACCCTAGCCCGGAATAGTAACCCACCACCAGCCCTACACCATACCTTACGCCGTACGCTGCTACTGACCCGTACGCTGGCACTGACCCGTGCGTCAGCACGTAGCCCGTCCCTCCCACGTTTCCGTACCCTCACCTGTGCCCTGAGCCTTGCCATTCCCTAACCCTAAACCTAGCCTGGAAAGGAAATCAACCACAAGCCCTACACTTTACCTTATGCCGTACCCTACTCCTGGCCCGTATGCTGGCACTGACCCATGCGTCAGCACGTAGCCTGACCCTCCCACGTTTCAGTACCCTCACCTGTGCCCTAAGCCTTGCCGTTCCCTAACCATAACCCTAGCCCGAACGGAAACCCACCACCAGCCCTACACCTTACCTTACGCCGCAACCTATTCCTGGCCCGTACGCAGGCACTGAACCGTTCGTCTGCATGTAGCCTGACCCTCCCACGTTTCCGTAACCTCACCTGTGCCCTAAGCCTTGCCTTTCCCTAACACTAACCCTAGCCCCGAATAGAAACCCACCACCAGCCCTACACCTTACCTTACGCCGTATCCTACTCCTGACCCGTACGCTGGCACTGAACCATGCGTCTGCACGTAGTCTGAGCCTCCAACGTTTCCGTACCCTCACCTGTGCCCTAAGCCTTGACGTTCCCTAACCCTAACCCTAGCCCGGAACGGAAACCCAATACCAGCCCTAAACCTTAACTTACGCCGTTCCCTATTCCTGGCCCGTACGCTGGCACTGAACCGTGTGTCAGCACGTAGCCTGACCCTCCCACGTTTCCGTTCCCTCACCTGTGCCCTAAGCCTTGCCGTTCCCTAACCCTAACCCTAGCCAGGAACGCAAATCCACCACCAGCCCTACACTTTATCCTACGCCTTTGCCTACTCCTGGCCCGTACGCTGGCACTGACCAGTGCGTCAGCACGTAGCCCGACCCTCCCACGATTCCGTACCATCACCTGTGCCCTAAGCCTTGCCGTTCCCTAACCCTAACCCTAGCCTGGAACGCAAACCAACCACCAGCCCTACACCTTACCTTACGCCGTTGCCTACTACTGGCCTGTACTCCGGCACTGACACGTGCATCAGCACGTAGCCTTACCATCCCGCGTTTCCGTACCCTGAGCTGTGCCCTAAGCCTTGCCGTTCCTAACCCTAACCCTAGCCCGGAACGGAAACCCACCACCAGCCCTACACCTTACCCAACGCGTTGCCTACTCCTGGCCTGTACTCTGGCACTGAACCGTGCATCAGCACGTAACCTTACCCTCCCGCGTTTCCGTACCCTGACCTGTGCCCTAAGCCTTGCCGTTCCCTAACCCTAACCCTAGTCCGAAACGGAAACCCACCACCAGCCGTAAACCTTACCTTACGCCGTTGCCTACTCCTCGCCCGTACGCTGGCATTGACCCGTACGTCAGCACGTAGCCTGACCCTCCCACGTTTACGTACCCTCACCTGTGCCCTAAGCCTTGCCGTTCCCTAACCCTAACCCTAGCCCGGAACGGAAACCCACCACCAGCCCTACACCTTACACTACGGCATTGCCTACTCCTGGCCTGTACTCTGGCACTGAACCGTGCATCAGCACGTAGCCTTACCCTCCCGCGTTTCTGTACCCTGACCTCTGCCCTAAGCCTTGCCGTTCCCTAACCCTAACCCTAGCCCAGAACCCAAATCCACCACCAGCCCTACACTTTATCCTACGCCGTTGCCTACTCCTGGCCCGTACGCTGGCACAGACCCGTGCGTCAGCACGTAGCCCGACCCTCCCACGTTTCCGTATCCTCACCTGTGCCCTAAGCCTTGCCGTTCCCTAACCCTAACCGTAGCCTTGAACGGAAACCTACCACCAGCCCTACACCTTACCTTACGCCGTTGTCTACTCCTGGCCCGTATGCTGGCACTGACACATGCGTCAGCACGTAGCCTGACCCTGCCACGTTTCCGTACCCTCACCTGTGCCCTAAGCCTTGCCCTTCCCTAACACTAACCCTAGCCCGGAACGGAAACCCACCACCATCTCTACACCTTACCCTACGCCGTTGCCTAGTCCTGGCCTGTACTCTGGCACTGACCCGTGCATCAGCACGTAGCCTTACCCTCCGGCGTTTCCGTACCCTGACCAGTGCCCTAGGCCTTGCCGTTCCCTAACACTAACCCTAGCCCAGAACGCAAATCCATCACCAGCCCTACACATTATCCTACGCCGTTGCCTACACCTGGCCCGTACGCTGGCACTGACCAGTGCGTCAGCACGTAGCCTGACCCTCCCACGTTTACGTACCTTCACCTGTGCCCTAAGCCTTGCCGTTCCCTAACCCTAACCCTAGCCCGGAACGGAAACCCACCACCAGCCCTACACCTTACCCTACGCCGTTGCCTACTCCTGGCCTGTACTCTGGCACTGAACCGTGCATCAGCACATAGCCTTACCCTCCCGCGTTTCCGTACCCTGACCTGTGCCCTAAGCCTTGTCGTTCCCTAACCCTAACCCTAGCCCAGAACGCAAATCCACCACCAGCCCTACACTTTATCCTACGCCGTTTCCTACTCCTGGCCCGTACGCTGGCACTGACCCGTGCGTCAGCATGTAGCCCGACCCTCCCACGTTTCCGTACCCTCACCTGTGCCCTAAGCCTTGCCGTTCCCTAACCCTAACCCTAGCCTGGAACAGAAACCAACCACCAGCCCTACACCTTACCTTACGCCGTTGCCTACTCCTGGCCCGTACGCTGGCACTGACCCGTGCGTCAGCACATAGCCTGACCCTCCCACGTTTCCGTACCCTCACCTGTGCCCTAAGCCTTGCCATTCCCTAACCCTAACCCTAGCCCGGAATAGTAACCCACCACCAGCCCTACACCATACCTTACGCCGTACGCTGCTACTGACCCGTACGCTGGCACTGACACGTGCGTCAGCACGTAGCAAGACCCTCCCACGTTTCCGTACCCTCACCTGTGCCCTAAGCATTGCCGTTCCCTAACCCTAACCCTAGCCCCGAACGGAAACCCACCACCAGCCCTACACCTTACCTTACGCCGTAACTTATTCCTGGCCCATACGCTGGCACTGAACCGTGAGTCAGCATGTAGCCTGACCCTCCCACGTTTCGGTACCCTCACCTGTGCCCTAAGCCTTGCCGTTCCCTTACCCTAACCCTAGCCTGGAACGGAAACCAACCACGAGCCCTACATCTTACCTTACGCCGTTGCCTACCCCTGGCCCGTACGCTGGCACTGACACGTGCGTCAGCACGTAGCCTGACCATCCCACGTTTCTGTAACCTCACGTGTGCCCTAAGCCTTGCCGTTCCCTAACCCTAACCCTAGCCCGGAACGGAAACCCACCACCAGCCGTACACCTTACCTTACGCCGTACCCTATTTCTGGCCCGTACGCTGGCACTGAACCGTGCGTCAGAACGTAGCCTGACCCTCCCACGTTTCCGTACCCTCTCCTTTGTCCTAAGACTTGCCGTTCCCTAACCCTAACCCTAGCCCGGATTAGAAACCCACCACCAGCCCTACACCTTACCTTACGCCGTACCCTATTCCAGGCCCGTACGCTGGCACTGACCCGTGCGTCAGCACGTAGCATGACCCTCCCACGTTTCCGTACCCTCACCTGTGCCCTAAGCCTTGCCGTTCCCTAACCCTAACCCTAGCCCCGAACGGAAACCCACCACCAGCCCTACACCTTACCTTACGCCGTAACTTATTCCTGGCCCATACGCTGGCACTGAACCGTGAGTCAGCATGTAGCCTGACCCTCCCACGTTTCGGTACCCTCACCTGTGCCCTAAGCCTTGCCGTTCCCTTACCCTAACCCTAGCCTGGAACGGAAACCAACCACCAGCCCTACATCTTACCTTACGCCGTTGCCTAACCCTGGCCCGTACGCTGGCACTGACACGTGCGTCAGCACGTAGCCTGACCGTCCCACGTTTCTGTAACCTCACCTGTGCCCTAAGCCTTGCCGTTCCCTAACCCTAACCCTAGCCCGGAACGGAAACCCACCACCAGCCGTACACCTTACCTTACGCCGTACCCTATTTCTGGCCCGTACGCTGGCACTGAACCGTGCGTCAGCACGTAGCCTGACCCTCCCACGTTTCCGTACCCTCTCCTTTGCCCTAAGACTTGCCGTTCCCTAACCCTAACCCTAGCCCGGAACGGAAACCCACCACCAGCCCTACACCTTACCCTACGCCGTTGCCTACTCCTGGCCAGTACTCTGGCACTGAACCGTGCATCAGCACGTAGCCTTACCCTCACGTGTTTCCGTACCCTGACCTGTGCACTAAGCCTTGCCGTTCCCTAACCCTAACCCTAGTCCGGAACGGAAACCCACCACCAGCCCTAAACCTTACCTTACGCCGTTGCCTACTCCTCGCCCGTACGCTGGCATTGACCCGTGCGTCAGCACGTAGCCTGACCCTCCCACGTTTACGTACCCTCACCTGTGCTCTAAGCCTTGCCGTACCCTAACACTAACCCTAGCCCGGAACGGAAACCCACCACCAGCCGTAAACCTTACCCTACGCCGTTGCCTACTCCTGGCCTGTACTCTGGCACTGAACCGTGCATCAGCACGTAGCCTTACCCTCCCGCGTTTCTGTACCCTGACCTGTGCCCTAAACCTTGCCGTTCCCTAACCCTAACCCTAGCCCAGAACGCAAATCCACCACCAGCCCTACACTTTATCCTACGCCGTTGCCTACTCCTGGCCCGTACGCTGGCACTGACCCGTGCGTCAGCACGTAGCCCGACCCTCCCACATTTCCGTACCCTCACCTGTGCCCTAAGCTTTGCAGTTTCCTAACCCTAACCCTAGCCTGGAACGGAAACCAACCACCAGCCCTACACCTTACCTTACGCCGTTGCCTACTCCTGGCCCGTACGCTGGCACTGACACGTGCGTCAGCACGTAGCCTGACCCTCCCACGTTTCCGTACCCTCACCAGTGCCCTAAGCCTTGCCATTCCCTAACCCTAACCCTAGCCCGGAATAGTAACCCACCACCAGCCCTACACCATACCTTACGCCGTACGCTGCTACTGACCCGTACGCTGGCACTGACCCGTGCGTCAGCACGTAGCCCGTCCCTCCCACGTTTCCGTACCCTCACCTGTGCCCTGAGCCTTGCCATTCCCTAACCCTAAACCTAGCCTGGAAAGGAAATCAACCACAAGCCCTACACTTTACCTTATGCCGTACCCTACTCCTGGCCCGTATGCTGGCACTGACACATGCGTCAGCACGTAGTCTGAGCCTCCAACGTTTCCGTACCCTCACCTGTGCCCTAAGCCTTGCCTTTCCCTAACCCTAACCTTAGCCCGGAATAGAAACCCACCACCAGCCCTACAACTTACCTTATGCTGTATCCTACTCCTGACCCGTACGCTGGCACTGAACCATGCGTCAGCACGTAGTCTGAGCCTCCAACGTTTCCGTACCCTCACCTGTGCCCTAAGCCTTGACGTTCCCTAACCCTAACCCTAGCCTGGAACGGAAACCCTCCACCAGCCCTACACCTTACCTTACGCCGTTGCCTACTACTGGCCTGTACTCTGGCACGGACCCGTGAAACAGCACGTAGCCTTACCCTCCCGCGTTTCCGTACCCTGACCTGTGCCCTAAGCCTTGCCGTTCCCTAACCCTAACCCTAGCCTGGAACGGAAACCCACCACCAGCCCTACACCTTACCTTACGCCGTTCCCTATTCCTGGCCTGTATGCTGTCACTGAACCGTGCGTCAGCACGTAGCCTGACCCTCCAACGTTTCCGTACCCTCACCTGTGCCCTAAGCCTTGCCGTTCCCTACACCTAACCCTAGCCTGGAACGGAAACCAACCACCAGCCGTACACCTTACCTTACGCCGTTGCCTACTCCTCGCCCGAACGCTGGCATTGACCCGTGCGTGAGCACGTAGCCTGACCCTCCCACGTTTACGTACCCTCACCTGTGCCCTAAGCCTTGTCGTTCCCTAACCCTAACCCTAGCCCGGAACGGAAACGCACCACCAGCCCTACACCTTACCCTACGCCGTTGCCTACTCCTGGCCTGTACTCTGGCACTGAACCGTGCATCAGCATGTAGCCTTACCCTCCCGCGTTTCCGTACCCTGACCTGTGCCCTAAGTCTTGCCATTCCCTAACCCTAACCCTAGCCCAGAACGCAAATCCACCACAAGCCCTACACTTTATCCTACGCCGTTGCCTACTCCTGGCCCGTACGCTGGCACTGACCCGTGCGTCAGCACGTAGCCCGACCCTCCCACGTTTCCGTACCCTCACCTGTGCCCTAAGCCTTGCCATTCCCTAACCCTAAACCTAGCCCGGAATAGAAACCCACCAGCAGCCCTAAACCTTAACTTACGCCGTACCCTATTCCTGGCCCGTACGCTGGCACTGAAGAGTGCGTCAGCACGTAGCCTGACCCTCCCAAGTTTCCGTACCCTCACCTGTGCCCTAAGCCTTGCCCTTCCCTAACCCTAACCCTAGCCCGGAACGCAAATCCACCACCAGCCCTACACTTTATCCTACGCCGTTGCCTACTCCTGGCCCGTACGCTGGCACTGTCCCGTGCGTCAGCATGTAGCCCGACCATCCAACGTTTCCGTACCATCACCTGTGCCCTAAGATTTGCCATTCCCTCACCCTAACCCTAGCCTGGAACGGAAACCAACCACCAGCCCTACACTTTACCTTACCCCGTTGCCTACTCCTGGCCCGTACGCTGGCACTGACCCGTGCGACAGCACGTAGCCTGACCCTCCCATGTTTCCGTACCCTCACCTGTGCCCTAAGCCTTGCTGTTCCCTAACACTAACCCTAGCCCGGAACGGAAACCAAGCACCAGCCCTACACCTTACCTTACGCCGTACCCTATTCCTGGCCCGTACGCTGGCACTGCACCGTGCGTCAGCACGTAGCCTGACCCTCACACGTTTCCGTACCCTCACATTTGCCCTAAGCCTTGCTGTTCCCTAACCCTAACACTAGCCCGGATTAGAAACCCACCACCAGCCCTACACCTTACCTTACGCCGTATCCTATTCCTGGACCGTACGCTGGCACTGAACAGTGCGTCAGCACGGAGCCTGACCCTCACACGTTTCCATACCCTCACCTGTGCCCTAAGCCTTGCCGTTCCCTAACCCTAACCCTAGCCCGTAACGCAAATCCACCACCAGCCCTAAACTGTATCCTACGCCGTTGCCTACTCCTGGCCCGTACGCTGGCACTGACCCGTGCGTCAGCACGTAGCCCGTCCCTCCCACGTTTCCATACCATCACCTGTGCCCTAAGCCTTGCCTTTCCCTAACCCTAACCCTAGACTGGAACGGAAAACAACCACCAGCCCTACACCTTACCTTACGCCGTTGTCTACTCCTGGCCCGTACGCTGGCACTGAACCGTGCGTCAGCACGTAGCCTGACCCTCCCACGTTTCTGTACCCTCACCTGTGCCCTAAGACTTGCCGTTCCCTAACCCTAACCCTAGCCCGGAACGGAAACCCACCACCAGCCCTAAACCTTACCCTATGCCGTTGCCTACTACTGGCGTGTACTCTGGCACTGACCTGCGCATCAGCACGTAGCCTGACCCTCCCACGTTTCCGTAACCTCACCTGTGCCCTAAGCCTTGCCGTTCCCTAACACTAACCCTAGCCCCGAACGGAAACATACCACCAGCCCTACACCTTACCCTACGCCGTTGCCTTCTCCCGGCCTGTACTCTGGCACTGACCGTGCATCAGCACGTAGCCTTACCCTCCCGCGTTTCCGTACCCTGGCCAGTGCCCTAACCCTTGCCGTTCCCTAAACCTAACCCTAGCCCGGAACGGAAACCCACCACCAGCCCTACACTTTATCCTTCGACGTTGCCTTCTCCTGGCCCATATGCTGGCACTGACCCGTGCGTCAGCACGTACCCTGACCCTCCCACGTTTCCGTACCCTCACCTGTGCCCTAAGACTTGCCGTTCCCTAATCCTAACCCTAGCCCGGATTAGAAACCCACCACCAGCCCTACACCTTACCTTACGCCGTAACCTATTCCTGGCCCGTACGCTGGCACTGACCCGTGCGTCAGCACGTAGCCCGACGCTCCCACGTTTCCGTACCCTCACCTGTGCCCTACGCCTTGCCGTTCCCTAACCCTAACCCTAGCCTGGAACGGAAACCAACTTCCAGCCCTACACCATACCTTACGCCGTTGCCTACTCCTGGCCCGTACGCTGGCATTGACCCGTGCGTCAGCACGTAGCCTGACCCACCCAAGTCTCCGTACCCTCACCTGTGCCCTAAGCCTTGCGGTTCCCTAACCCTAACACTAGCCCGGAATGGAAACCCACCACCAGCCCAAAACCTTACCCTACGCCGTTGCCTACTACTGGCGTGTACTCTGGCACTGACCTGCGCATCAGCACGTAGCCTTACCCTCCCGCGTTTCCGTACCCTGACATGTGCCCTAAGCCTTGTCGTTCCCTAACTCTAACGCTAGCCTGGAACGGAAACCAACCACCAGCCCTACACCTTACCTTATGCCGTTGCGTACTCCTGGCCCGTACGCTGGCACTGACCCGTGCGTCAGCACGTACCCTGACCATCCCACGTTTCCGTACCCTCACCTGTGCCATAAGACTTGCCGTTCCCTAACCCTAACCATAGCCCTGAACGGAAACCGACCACCAGCCCTACACCTTACCTTACGCCGTTACCTATTCCTGGCCAGTACGCTGGCACTGACCCGTGCGTCAGCACGTAGCCTGACACCCACACGTTTTCGTACCCTCACCTGTGCCCTAAGCTTTGCCGTTCCCTAACCGTAACCCTAGCCTGGAGTAGAAACCCACCGCCAGCCCTACACCTTACCTTACGCCGTACGCTACTCCTGACCCGTACGCTGGCAATGACCCGTGCGTCAGCACGTAGCCTGACCCTCCCACGTTTCCGTACCCTCACCTGTGCCCTAACCCTTGCCATTCCCTAACCCTAACACTAGCCCTTAACGCAAATCAACCACCAGCCCTACACTTTATCCTACGCCGTTGCCTACTCCGGGCCCGTACGCTGGCACTGACCCGTGCGTCAGCACGTAGCCCGACCCTCCCACGTTTCCGTACCCTCACCTGTGCCCTAAGCCTTGCCGTTACCTAACCCTATCCCTAGCCTGGAACAGAAACCAACCACCAGCCGTACACCTTACCTTATGCCATTGCCTACTCCTCGCCCGTACGCTGGCATTGACCCGTGCGTCACCACGTAGCCTGACCCTCCCACGTTACGTACCCTCACCTGTGCCCTAAGCCTTGCCGTTCCGTAACCCTAACCCTAGACCGGAACGGAAACCCACCACCAGCCCTAAACCTTACCCTACGCCGTTGCCTACTCCTGGCCTGTACTCTGGCACTGAACCATGCATCAGCACGTAGCCTTACCCTCCCGCGTTTCCGTACCCTGACCTGTGCCCTAAGCCTTGCCGTTCCCTAACCCTAACCCTAGCCCAGAACGCAAATCCACCACAAGCCCTACACTTTATCCTACGCCGTTGCCTACTCCTGGCCCGTACGCTGGCACTGACCCGTGCGTCAGCACGTAGCCCGACCCTCCCACGTTTCCGTACCCTCACCTGTGCCCTAAGCCTTGCCGTTCCCTAACCCTAACCCTAGCCCGGAATAGAAATCTACCATCAGCCCTATACCTTACATTACGCCGTACCCTACTCCTGACCCGTACGCTGGCACTGACCCGTGCGTCAGCACGTAGCCTGACCCGCCCACGTTTCCATACCCTCACCTGTGCCCTAAGCCTTGCCTTTCCCTAACACTAACCATAGCCCGGTACGCAAATCCACCACCAGCCCTTCACTGTATCCTACGCCGTTGCGTACTCCTGGCCCGTACGCTGGCACTGACCCGTGCGTCAGCACGTAGCCTGTCCCTCCCTCGTTTCCGTACCTTCACCTGTGCGCTAAACCTTGCCGTTCCCTAACCCTAACCCTAGCCTGGAACGGAAACCAACCACCAGCCCTACACCTTACCTTACGCCGTTGCCTACTCCTGGCCCGTACGCTGGCACTGACCCGTGCGTCACCACGATGCCTGACCCTCCCACCTTTCCGTACCCTCACCTGTGCCCTAAGAGTTGCCGTTCCCTATCCCTAACCCTAGCCCGGAATGGTAACCCACCACCAGGCCTACACCTTACCCTACGCCGTTGCCTACTCCTGGCCTGTACTCTGGCACTGACCTGTTCATCAGCACGTAGCCTTATCCACCCGCGTTTCTGTACCCTGACCCGCGCCCTAAGCCTTGCCGTTCCCTATCCCTAACCCTAGCCCAGAACGCAAATCCACCACCATTCCTACACTTTATCCTACGCCTTTGCCTACTCCTGGCCCGTACGCTGGCACTGACACGTGCATCAGCACGTAGCCCGACCCTCCCACGTTTCCGTACCCTCACCTGTGCCCTAAGACTTGCCGTTCCCTAACCCTAACCCTAGCCTGCAACGGAAACCCACCACCAGCCCAACACCTTACCTTACGCCGTTGCCTACTTCTGGCCCGTACGCTGGCACTGACACATGCGTCAGCACTTAGCCTGACCCTCCCACGTTTCCGTAGCCTCACCTGTGCCCTAAGCCTTGCCATTCCCTAACCCTAACCCTAGCCTGGAACGGAAAACAACCACCAGCCCTACACCTTACCTTACGCCGTTGCATACTCCTGGCCCATACGCTGGCACAGACTCGTGCGTCAGCACGTAGCCTGACCCTCCCACGTTTCCGTACCCTCACCTGTGCCCTAAGCCTTGCCGTTCCCTAACCCTAACCCTAACCCTAGCCCGGAACGGAAAACCACCAACAGCCCTACACCTTACCCTACGCCGTTTTCTTCTCCCGGCCTGTACTCTGGCACTGACCCGTGCATCAGCACGTAGCCTTACCCTCCCGCGTTTCCGTACCCTGACCTTTGCCCTAAGCCTTGCCTTTCCCTAACACTAACCCGCGCCCAGAACGCAAATTCACCACTATCCCTACACTTATTCCTACGCCATTGCCTACTCCTGGCCCGTACGCTGGCACTGACCCATGCGTCAGCACGTAGCCCGACCCTCCCACGTTTCCGTACCCTCACCTGTGCCCTAAGCCTTGCCGTTCCCTAACCATATACCTAGCCCGGAATCGAAACCCACCACCAGCCCTACACCTTACATTACGCGGTACCCTTCTCCTGACCCGTACGCTGGCACTGAACCGTGCGTCAGCACGTAGCCTGACCCTCCCACGTTTCCGTACCCTCACCTGTGCCCTAAGCCTTGCCGTTCCCTAACCCTAACTTTAGCCCGGAATAGAAATCCACCACAAGCCCTACACCATAACTTACGCCGTACTCTACGCCTGACCCGTACGCTGGCACTGACCCATACGTCAGCACGTACCCTCAGCCTCCCACGTTTCCGTACCCTCACCTGTACCCTAAGCCTTGCCGTTCCCTAAGCCTAACCCTAGCCCGGAACGCAAATCCACAACCGGCCCTACACAATATCCTACGCCGTTGCCTACTCCTGGCCCGTACGCTGACACTGACACATGCGTCAGCACGTAGCCCGACCATCCCACGTTTCCGTACCCTCACCTGTGCCCTAAGACTTGCGATACCCTAACCCTAACCCTAGCCCGGAACGGAAACCCACCACCAGCCCTACACCTTACCTTACGCCGTACCCTAATCCTGGCCCGTAGGCTGGCACAGAAACGTGCGTCAGCACGTAGCCTGACCCTCCCACGTTTCCGTACCCTCACCTTTGCCCTAAGGCTTGCTGTTCCCTAACCCTAACCCTAGCCCGGATTAGAAACCCACCACCAGCCCTACACCTTACCTTACGCCGTACCCTATTCCTGGCCCGTACGCTGGCACTGAACAGTGCGTCAGCATGTAGCCTGACCTTCCCAAGTTTCCGTACCCTCACCTGTGCCCTAAGCCTTGCCGTTCCCTAACCCTAACCCTAGCCCGGAATAGAAACACACCACCAGCCCTACCCCTTACATTACGCCGTACCCTACTCCTGACCCGTACGCTGTCACTGACCCATGCGTCAGCACGTAGCCTTACCCACCCGCGTTTCCGTACCCTGACCTGCGCCCTAAGCCTTGCCGTTCCCTAACACTAACCCTAGCCCGGAACGCAAATCCACCACCAGCCCTAAACTTTATCCTACGACGTTGCCTACTCCTGGCCCGTACGCTGGCACTGACCCGTGCGTCAGCACGTAGCCCGACCCTCCCACGTTTCAGTACCCTCACCTGTGCCCTAAGCCTTGCCGTTCCCTAACCCTAACCCTAGCCCGGAACGAAAACCCACCACCATCCCTACACCTTACCCTACGCCGTTGCCTACTCCCGGCCTGTACTCTGGCACTGACCCGTGCGTCAGCACGTAGCCTGACCCTCTCACGTTTCCGTACCCTCACCTGTGCCCTAAGCCTTGCCGTTCCCTAACCCTAACCCTAGCTCGGAACGGAAACCCACCACCAGCCGTACACCTTACCTTACGCCGTACCCTATTACTGGCACGTAGGCTGGCACTGAACCGTGCGTCAGCACGTTGCCTGACCCTCCCACGTTTCCGTACCCTCACCTGTGCCCTAAGCATTGCTGTTCCTTAACCCTAACCCTAGCCCGGAAAAGAAACCCACCACCAGCCCTACACCTTACCTTACGCCGTACCCAATTCCTGGCCCGTACGATGGCACTGATCCGTGCGTCCGCACGTAGCCAGACCCTCCCAAGTTTCCGTACCCTCAACTGTGGCCTAAGCCTTGCCGTTCCCTAACCCTATCCCTAGTCCGGAATAGAAACCCACCACCAGCCCTACACCATACGTTACACCGTACCCTACTCCTGACCTGTACGCTGGCACTGACCAGTGCGTCAGCACGTAGCCTGACCCTCCCACGTTTCCGTACCCTCACCTGTGCCCTAAGCCTTGCCGTTCCCTAACCCTAACCCTAGCCCGGAACGGAAACCCACCACCAGCCGTACACCTTACCTTACGCCGTACCCTATTACTGGCACGTAGGCTGGCACTGAACCGTGCGTCAGCACGTTGCCTGACCCTCCCACGTTTCCGTACCCTCACCTGTGCCCTAAGCATTGCTGTTCCTTAACCCTAACCCTAGCCCGGAAAAGAAACCCACCACCAGCCCTACACCTTACCTTACGCCGTACCCAATTCCTGGCCCGTACGATGGCACTGATCCGTGCGTCCGCACGTAGCCAGACCCTCCCAAGTTTCCGTACCCTCAACTGTGGCCTAAGCCTTGCCGTTCCCTAACCCTATCCCTAGTCCGGAATAGAAACCCACCACCAGCCCTACACCATACGTTACACCGTACCCTACTCCTGACCTGTACGCTGGCACTGACCAGTGCGTCAGCACGTAGCCTGACCCTCCCACGTTTCCGTACCCTCACCTGTGCCCTAAGCCTTGCCGTTCCCTAACCCTAACCCTAGCCCGGAACGCATATCCACCACCTGCCCTACACTTTATCCTACGCCGTTGCCTACACCTGGCCCGTATGCTGGCACTGACCCGTGCGTCAGCACGTAGCCCGACCATCCCACGTTTCCGTACCCTCACCTGTGTCCTAAGATTTGCCATTCCCTAACCCTAACCCTAGCCTGGAATGGAAACCAACCACCAGCCCTACACCTTACCTTACGCCGTTGCCTACTCCTGGCCCGTACGCTGGCACTGACCCGTGCGTCAGCACGTAGCCTGACCCTCCCATGTTTCTGTACCCTCACCTGTGCCCTAAGCCTTGCCTTTCCCTAACCAAAACCCTAGCCCGGAACGGAAACCCACCACCAGCCCTACACCTTACCTTACGCCGTAACCTATTCCTGGCCCGTACGCTGGCACTGAACCGTGCGTCAGCATGTAGCCTGACCCTCCCACGTTTCCTTACCCTCACCGGTGCCCTAAGCCTTGCCTTTCCCTTACCCTAACCTTAGCCCAGAATAGAAACCCACCACCAGCTCTACACCGTACCTTACGCCGTATCCTACTCCTGACCCGTACGCTGGCACTGAACCATGCGTCAGCACGTAGTCTGACCCTCCAACGTTTCCGTAACCTCACCTGTGCCCTAAGACTTGCCGTTCCCTAACCCTAAACCTAGCCCGGAACGGAAACCCACCACCAGTCCTGCACCTTAACTTACGCCGATCCCTAGTCCTGTCCCGTACGCTGGCACTGAACCGTGCGTCAGCACGTAGCCTGACCCTCCCACGTTTCTGTACCCACACCTGTGCCCTAAGCCTTGCCGTTCCCTAACCTTAACCCTTGCCCGGAACGCAAATCCACCACCAGCCCTACACTTTTTCCTATGCCGTTGCCTACGCCTGGCCCGTACGCTGGCACTGACCCGTGCGTCAGCACGTAGCCCGACCATCCCACGTTTCCGTACCCTCACCTGTGCCCTAAGCCTTGCCATTCCTTAACCCTAATCCTAGCCTGGAACGGAAACCAACCACCAGCCCTACACCTTACCTTACGCCGTTGCCTACTCCTCTCCCGTACGCTGGCATTGACCCGTGCGTCATCACGTAACCTGACCCTCCCACGTCTCCGTACCCTCACCTGTGCCCTAAGCCTTGCGGTTCCCTAACCCTAACCCTAGCCTGGAATAGAAACCCACCACCAGCCCTACACCTTACCTTACGCCGTACGCTACTCCTGACCCGTACGCTGGCAATGACCCGTGCGTCAGCACGTAGCCTGACTCTCCCACGTTTCCGTACCCTGACCTGTGCCCTAAGACTTGCCGTTCCCTAACCATAACCCTAGCACAGAACGCAAATCCACCACCAGCCCTACACTTTATCCTACGCTGTTGCCTACTCCTGGCCCGTACGCTGGCACTGACCCATGCGTCAGCACGTAACCCGAGCCTCCCACGTTTCCGTACCCTCACCTGTGCCCTAAGGCTTGCCGTTCCCTAACCCTAACCCTAGCCTGGAACGGAAACTAACCACCAGCCCTACACCTTACCTTACGCCGTTGCCTACTCCTGGTCCGTACGCTGGCACTGACACGTGCGTCAGCACGTAGCGTGACCCTCCCACGTTTCCGTACCCTCACCTGTGCCCTAAGCCTTGCCGTTCACTAACCCTAACCCTAGCCCGGAATGGAAACCCACCACCTGCCCTACACCTTACCCTATGCCGTTGCCTACTCCTGGCCTGTACTCTGGCACTGACACGTGCATCAGGATGTAGCGTACCCTCCCGCGTTTCGGTACCCTGACCAGTGCCCAAAGCCTTGCAGTTCCCTAACCCTAACCCTAGCCCTGAACGCAAATCCATCACCAGCCCTACACTTTATCCTACGCCGTTGCCTACTCCTGGCCCGTACGCTGGCACTGAACCGTGCGTCAGCACGTAGCCGGACCCTCCCACGTTTCCGTACCCTCACCTGTGCCCTAAGCCTTGCCGTTCCCTAACCCTAACCCTAGCCGTGAATAGAAACCCACCACCAGCCCTAAACCATACCTTACGCCGTACCCTACTACTGACCCGTACGCTGGCACTGACCCGTGCGTCAGCACGTAGCCTGACACTCCCACGTTTCCGTAACCTCACCTATGCCCTAATCCTTGCCGTTCCCTAACCCTAACCCTAGCCGGGAATAGAAACCCACCACCAGCCCTACACCTTACCTTACGCCGTAAACTATTCCTGTCCCTTACGCTGGCACAGAACCGTGTGTCAGCATGTAGCCTGACCCTCCCACGTTTCCGTACCATCACCTGTGCCCTAAGCCCTGCCGTTCCCTTACCCTAATCGTAGCCTGGAACGGAAACCCACCACCAGTCCTACATCTTACCTTACGCCGTTGCCTACACCTGGCCCGTATGCTGGCACTGACCCGTGTGTCAGCACGTAGCCTGACCGTCCCACGTTTCTGTAACCTCACCTGTGCCCTAAGCCTAGCCGTTCCCTAAGCCAAACCCTAGCCCGGAACGGAAACCTACCACCAGCCCTACACCTTACCCTACGCCGTTGCCTACTCCTGGCCTGTACTCTGGCACTGACCCGTGCATCAGCAGGTAGTCTTACCCTCCCGCGTTTCCGTTCCCTGACCTGTGCCCTAAGCCTTGCCATTCCCTAACCCTAACCCTTGCCCAGAACGCATATCAACCACCAGCCCTACACTTTATCCTACGCCGTTGCCTACTCCTGGCCCGTACGCTGGCACTGACCAGTGTGTCAGCACGGAGCCCGACCCTCCCACGTTTCCGTACCATCACCTGTGCCCTAAGCCTTGCCGTTCCCTAACCCTAACCCTAGCCTGGAACGGAAATCAACCACAAGCCCTACACCTTACCTTACGCCGTACCCTACTCCTGGCCCGTACGCTGGCACTGACCCGTGCGTCAGCACGTAGCCTAACACTCCCACGTTTCCGTACCCTCACCTGTGCCCTAAGCCTTGCCGTTCCCTAACCATAACCCTAGCCCGGAACGGAAACCCACCACCAGCCCTACACCTTACCTTACGCCGTAACCTATTCCGGGCCCGTACGCTGGCACTGAATCGTGCGTCAGCATGTAGCCTGACCCTCCCACGTTTCCGTACCCTCACCTGTGCCCTAAGCCTTGCCGTTCCCTAACCCTAATCCTCGCCCAGAACGGAAAACAACCACCAGCCCTACACCTTACCTTACGCCGTTGCCTACTCCTCTCCCGTACGCTGGCATTGACCCGTGCGTCAGCACGTAACCTGACCCTCCCACGTCTCCGTACCCTCACCTGTGCCCTAAGCCTTGAGGTTCCCTAATCCTAACCCTAGCCTGGAATAGAAACCGACCACCAGCCCTACACCTTACCTTACGCCGTACGCTACTCCTGACCCGCACGCTGGCAATGACCCGTGCGTCAGCACGTAGCCTGACTCTCTCACGTTTCCGTACCCTCAACTGTGCCCTAAGCCTTGCCGTTCCCTAACCCTAACACTAGCCCGGAACGCAAATCCACCAGCAGCCCTACACTTTATCCTACGCCGTTGCCTACTCCTGAACCGTACGCTGGCACTGACCCGTGCGTCAGCACGTAGCCCGAACCTCCCACGTTTCCGTACCCTCACCTGTGCCCTAAGCCTTGCCGTTCCCTAACCCTAACCCTAGCCTGGAACGGAAACCAACCACCAGCCGTACACCTTACCTTACGCCGTTGCCTACTCCTGGCCTGTACTCTGGCACTGAACCGTGCATCAGCACGTAGCCTTACCCTCCCGCGTTTCCGTACCCTGACCTGTGCCCTAAGACTTGCCGTTCCCTAACCATAACCCTAGCCCAGAACGCAAATCCACCACCAGCCCTACACTTTATCCTACGCCGTTGCCTACTCCTGGCCCGTACGCTGGCACTGACCCATGCGTCAGCACGTAACCCGAGCCTCCCACGTTTCTGTACCCTCACCTGTGCCCTAAGGCTTGCCGTTCCCTAACCCTAACCCTAGCCTGGAACGGAAACTCACCACCAGCCCTACACCTTACCTTACGCCGTTGCCTACTCCTGGTCCGTACGCTGGCACTGACACGTGCGTCAGCACGTAGCGTGACCCTCCCACGTTTCCGTACCCTCACCTGTGCACTAAGCCTTGCCGTTCACTAACCCTAACCCTAGCCCGGAAAGGAAACCCACCACCTGCCCTACACCTTACCCTATGCCGTTGCCTACTCCTGGCCTGTACTCTGGCACTGACCCGTGCATCAGGATGTAGCCTTACCCTCCCGCGTTTCCGTTCCCTGACCTGTGCCCTAAGCCTTGCCATTCCCTAACCCTAACCCTTGCCCAGAACGCATATCAACCACCAGCCCTACACTTTATCCTATGCTGTTGCCTACTCCTGGCCCGTACGCTGGCACTGACCAGTGTGTCAGCACGGAGCCCGACCCTCCCACGTTTCCGTACCATCACCTGTGCCCTAAGCCTTGCCGTTCCCTAACACTAACCCTAGCCTGGAACGGAAATCAACCACAAGCCCTACACCATTCCTTACGCCGTACCCTACTCCTGGGCCGTACGCTGTCACTGACCCGTGCGTCAGCACGTAGCCTGACACTCCCACGTTTCCGTACCCTCACCTGTGCCCTAAGCCTTGCCGTTCCCTAACCATAACCCTAGCCCAGAACGGAAACCCACCAGCAGCCCTACACCTTACCTTACGCCGTAACCTATTCCTGGCCCGTACGCTGGCACTAAACCGTGCGTCAGCATGTAGCCTGACCCTCCCACTTTTCCGAACCCTCACCTGCGCCCTAAGCCTTGCCGTTCCCTAACCCTAATCCTAGCCTGGAACCGAAAACAACCACCACCCCTACACCTTACCTTACGCCGTTGCCTACTCCTCTCCCGTACGCTGGCATTGACCCGTGCGTCAGCACGTAACCTGACCCTCCCACGTCTACGTACCCTCACCTGTGCCCTAAGCCTTGCGGTTCCCTAATCCTAACCGTAGCCTGGAATATAAACCCACCACCAGCCCTACACCTTACCTTAGGCCGTACGCTACTCCTGACCCGGACGCTGGCAATGACCCGTGCGTCAGCACGTAGCCTGACTCTCCCATGTTTCCGTACCCTCAACTGTGCCCTAAGCCTTGCCGTTCCCGAACCCTAACACTAGCCCGGAACGCAAATCCACCACCAGCCCTACACTTTATCCTACGCCGTTGCCTACTCCTGGACCGTACGCTGGCACTGACCCGTGCGTCAGCACGTAGTCTGACCATCCAACGTTTCTGTACCCTCACCTGTGCCCTAAGCCTTGCCGTTCCCTAACCCTAACCCTAGCCCGGAACGGAAACCCACCACCAGTCCTGCACCTTAACTTACGCCGATCCCTAGTCCTGGCCCGTACGCTGGCACTGAACCGTGCGTCAGCACGTAGCCTGACCCTCCCACGTTTCTGTACCCACACCTGTGCCCTAAGCCTTGCCGTTCCCTAAACTTAACCCTTGCCCGGAACGCAAATCCACCACCAGCCCTACACTTTTTCCTATGCCGTTGCCTACTCCTGGCCCGTACGCTGGCACTGACCCGTGCGTCAGCACGTAGCCCGACCATCCCACGTTTCCGTACCCTCACCTGTGCCCTAAGCCTTGCCGTTCCCTAACCCTAATCCTAGCCTGGAACGGAAACCAACCACCAGCCCTACACCTTACCTTACGCCATTGCCTACTCCTCTCACGTACGCTGGCATTGACCCGTGCGTCAGCACGTAACCTGACCCTCCCACGTCTGCGTACCCTCACCTGTGCCCTAAGCCTTGTGGTTCCCTAACCCTAACCCTAGCCTGGAATAGAAACCCACCACCAGCCCTACACCATACCTTACGCCGTACGCTACTCCTGACCCGTACGCTGGCAATGACCCGTGCGTCAGCACGTAGCCTGACTCTCCCACGTTTCCGTACCCTGACCTGTGCCCTAAGACTTGCCGTTCCCTAACAATAACCCTAGCCCAAAACGCAAATCCACCACCAGCCCTACACTTTATCCTACGCCGTTGCCTACTCCTGGCCCGTACGCTGGCACTGACCCATGCGTCAGCACGTAACCCGAGCCTCCCACGTTTCCATACCCTCACCTGTGCCCTAAGGCTTGCCGTTCCCTAACCCTAACCCTAGCCTGGAACGGAAACTAACCACCAGCCCTACACCTTACCTTACGCCGTTGCCTACTCCTGGTCCGTACGCTGGCTCTGACACGTGCGTCAGCACGTAGCGTGACCATCCCACGTTTCCGTACCCTCACCTGTGCACTAAGCCTTGCCGTTCACTAACCCTAACCCTAGCCCGGAAAGGAAACCCACCACCTGCCCTACACCTTACCCTATGCCGTTGCCTACTCCTGGCCTGTACTCTGGCACTGACCCGTGCATCAGGATGTAGCCTTACCCTCCCGCGTTTCGGTACCCTGACCAGTGCCCAAAGCCTTGCCGTTCCCTAACCCTAACCCTAGCCCTGAACGCAAATCCATCACCAGCCCTACACTTTATCCTACGCCGTTGCCTACTCCTGGCCCGTACGCTGGCACTGACCCGTGCGTCAGCACGTAGCCTGAAACTCCCACGATTCCGTACCCTCACCTGTGCCCTAAGCCTTGCCGTTCCCTAACCCTAACCCTAGCCCTGAATAGAAACCCACCACCAGCCCTACACCTTACCTTACGCCGTACCCTAATCCTGGCCCGTAGGCTGGCACAGAAACGTGCGTCAGCACGTAGCCTGACCCTCCCACGTTTCCGTACCCTCACCTTTGCCCTAAGGCTTGCTGTTCCCTAACCCTAACCCTAGCCCGGATTAGAAACCCACCACCAGCCCTACACCTTACCTTACGCCGTACCCTATTCCTGGCCCGTACGCTGGCACTGAACAGTGCGTCAGCACGTAGCCTGACCTTCCCAAGTTTCCGTACCCTCACCTGTGCCCTAAGCCTTGCCGTTCCCTAACCCTAACCCTAGCCCGGAATAGAAACACACCACCAGCCCTACCCCTTACATTACGCCGTACCCTACTCCTGACCCGTACGCTGTCACTGACCCATGCGTCAGCACGTAGCCTTACCCACCCGCGTTTCCGTACCCTGACCTGCGCCCTAAGCCTTGCCGTTCCCTAACACTAACCCTAGCCCGGAACGCAAATCCACCACCAGCCCTAAACTTTATCTTACGACGTTGCCTACTCCTGGCCCGTACGCTGGCACTGACCCGTGCGTCAGCACGTAGCCCGACCCTCCCACGTTTCAGTACCCTCACCTGTGCCCTAAGCCTTGCCGTTCCCTAACCCTAACCCTAGCCCGGAACGAAAACCCACCACCATCCCTACACCTTACCCTACGCCGTTGCCTACTCCCGGCCTGTACTCTGGCACTGACCCGTGCGTCAGCACGTAGCCTGACCCTCTCACATTTCCGTACCCTCACCTGTGCCCTAAGCCTTGCCGTTCCCTAACCCTAACCCTAGCCCGGAACGGAAACCCACCACCAGCCGTACACCTTACCTTACGCCGTACCCTATTACTGGCACGTAGGCTGGCACTGAACCGTGCGTCAGCACGTTGCCTGACCCTCCCACGTTTCCGTACCCTCACCTGTGCCCTAAGCATTGCTGTTCCTTAACCCTAACCCTAGCCCGGAAAAGAAACCCACCACCAGCCCTACACCTTACCTTACGCCGTACCCAATTCCTGGCCCATACGATGGCACTGATCCGTGCGTCCGCACGTAGCCAGACCCTCCCAAGTTTCCGTACCCTCAACTGTGGCCTAAGCCTTGCCGTTCCCTAACCCTATCCCTAGTCCGGAATAGAAACCCACCACCAGCCCTACACCATACGTTACACCGTACCCTACTCCTGACCTGTACGCTGGCACTGACCAGTGCGTCAGCACGTAGCCTGACCCTCCCACGTTTCCGTACCCTCACCTGTGCCCTAAGCCTTGCCGTTCCCTAACCCTAACCCTAGCCCGGAACGGAAACCCACCACCAGCCGTACACCTTACCTTACGCCGTACCCTATTACTGGCACGTAGGCTGGCACTGAACCGTGCGTCAGCACGTTGCCTGACCCTCCCACGTTTCCGTACCCTCACCTGTGCCCTAAGCATTGCTGTTCCTTAACCCTAACCCTAGCCCGGAAAAGAAACCCACCACCAGCCCTACACCTTACCTTACGCCGTACCCAATTCCTGGCCCGTACGATGGCACTGATCCGTGCGTCCGCACGTAGCCAGACCCTCCCAAGTTTCCGTACCCTCAACTGTGGCCTAAGCCTTGCCGTTCCCTAACCCTATCCCTAGTCCGGAATAGAAACCCACCACCAGCCCTACACCATACGTTACACCGTACCCTACTCCTGACCTGTACGCTGGCACTGACCAGTGCGTCAGCACGTAGCCTGACCCTCCCACGTTTCCGTACCCTCACCTGTGCCCTAAGCCTTGCCGTTCCCTAACCCTAACCCTAGCCCGGAACGCATATCCACCACCTGCCCTACACTTTATCCTACGCCGTTGCCTACACCTGGCCCGTATGCTGGCACTGACCCGTGCGTCAGCACGTAGCCCGACCATCCCACGTTTCCGTACCCTCACCTGTGTCCTAAGATTTGCCATTCCCTAACCCTAACCCTAGCCTGGAATGGAAACCAACCACCAGCCCTACACCTTACCTTACGCCGTTGCCTACTCCTGGCCCGTACGCTGGCACTGACCCGTGCGTCAGCACGTAGCCTGACCCTCCCATGTTTCTGTACCCTCACCTGTGCCCTAAGCCTTGCCTTTCCCTAACCAAAACCCTAGCCCGGAACGGAAACCCACCACCAGCCCTACACCTTACCTTACGCCGTAACCTATTCCTGGCCCGTACGCTGGCACTGAACCGTGCGTCAGCATGTAGCCTGACCCTCCCACGTTTCCTTACCCTCACCGGTGCCCTAAGCCTTGCCTTTCCCTTACCCTAACCTTAGCCCAGAATAGAAACCCACCACCAGCTCTACACCGTACCTTACGCCGTATCCTACTCCTGACCCGTACGCTGGCACTGAACCATGCGTCAGCACGTAGTCTGACCCTCCAACGTTTCCGTAACCTCACCTGTGCCCTAAGACTTGCCGTTCCCTAACCCTAAACCTAGCCCGGAACGGAAACCCACCACCAGTCCTGCACCTTAACTTACGCCGATCCCTAGTCCTGTCCCGTACGCTGGCACTGAACCGTGCGTCAGCACGTAGCCTGACCCTCCCACGTTTCTGTACCCACACCTGTGCCCTAAGCCTTGCCGTTCCCTAACCTTAACCCTTGCCCGGAACGCAAATCCACCACCAGCCCTACACTTTTTCCTATGCCGTTGCCTACTCCTGGCCCGTACGCTGGCACTGACCCGTGCGTCAGCACGTAGCCCGACCATCCCACGTTTCCGTACCCTCACCTGTGCCCTAAGCCTTGCCATTCCCTAACCCTAATCCTAGCCTGGAACGGAAACCAACCACCAGCCCTACACCTTACCTTACGCCGTTGCCTACTCCTCTCCCGTACGCTGGCATTGACCCGTGCGTCATCACGTAACCTGACCCTCCCACGTCTCCGTACCCTCACCTGTGCCCTAAGCCTTGCGGTTCCCTAACCCTAACCCTAGCCTGGAATAGAAACCCACCACCAGCCCTACACCTTACCTTACGCCGTACGGTACTCCTGACCCGTACGCTGGCAATGACCCGTGCGTCAGCACGTAGCCTGACTCTCCCACGTTTCCGTACCCTGACCTGTGCCCTAAGACTTGCCGTTCCCTAACCATAACCCTAGCACAGAACGCAAATCCACCACCAGCCCTACACTTTATCCTACGCTGTTGCCTACTCCTGGCCCGTACGCTGGCACTGACCCATGCGTCAGCACGTAACCCGAGCCTCCCACGTTTCCGTACCCTCACCTGTGCCCTAAGGCTTGCCGTTCCCTAACCCTAACCCTAGCCTGGAACGGAAACTAACCACCAGCCCTACACCTTACCTTACGCCGTTGCCTACTCCTGGTCCGTACGCTGGCACTGACACGTGCGTCAGCACGTAGCGTGACCCTCCCACGTTTCCGTACCCTCACCTGTGCCCTAAGCCTTGCCGTTCACTAACCCTAACCCTAGCCCGGAATGGAAACCCACCACCTGCCCTACACCTTACCCTATGCCGTTGCCTACTCCTGGCCTGTACTCTGGCACTGACACGTGCATCAGGATGTAGCGTACCCTCCCGCGTTTCGGTACCCTGACCAGTGCCCAAAGCCTTGCAGTTCCCTAACCCTAACCCTAGCCCTGAACGCAAATCCATCACCAGCCCTACACTTTATCCTACGCCGTTGCCTACTCCTGGCCCGTACGCTGGCACTGAACCGTGCGTCAGCACGTAGCCGGACCCTCCCACGTTTCCGTACCCTCACCTGTGCCCTAAGCCTTGCCGTTCCCTAACCCTAACCCTAGCCCTGAATAGAAACCCACCACCAGCCCTAAACCATACCTTACGCCGTACCCTACTACTGACCCGTACGCTGGCACTGACCCGTGCGTCAGCACGTAGCCTGACACTCCCACGTTTCCGTAACCTCACCTATGCCCTAATCCTTGCCGTTCCCTAACACTAACCCTAGCACGGAACGGAAACCCACCACCAACCCTACACCTTACCCTACGCCGTTGCCTACTCCTGGCCTGTACTCTGGCACTGACCCGTGCATCAGCAAGTAGCCTTACCCTCCCGCGTTTCCGTACCCTGACCAGTGCCCTAAGCCTTGCCGTTCCCTAACACTAACCCTAGCCCAGAACGCAAATCCACCACCAGCCCTACACTATATCCTACGCCGTTGCCTACTCCTGGCCCGTACGCTGGCACTGACCCGTGCGTCAGCACGTAGCCCGACCCTCCCACGTTTCCGTACCCTCACCTGTGCCCTAAGCCTTGCCGTTCCCTAACACTAACCCTAGCCTGGAACGGAAACCATCCACCAGCCCTAAACCTTACCTTACGCCGTTGCCTACTCCTGGCCCGTACGCTGGCACTGACCCGTGCGTCAGCACATAGCCTGACCATCACACGTTTCCGTACCCTCACCTGTGCCCTAAGCCTTGCCATTCCCTAACCCTAACCCTAGCCCGGAATAGTAACCCACCACCAGCCCTACACCATACCTTACGCCGTACGCTGCTACTGACCCATACGCTGGCACTGACCCGTGCGTCAGCACGTAGCATGACCCTCCCACGTTTCCGTACCCTCACCTGTGCCCTAAGCCTTGCCGTTCCCTAACCCTAACCCTAGCCCCGAACGGAAACCCACCACCAGCCCTACACCTTACCTTACGCCGTAACTAATTCCTCGCCCATACGCTGGCACTGAACCGTGAGTCAGCATGTAGCCTGACCCTCCCACGTTTTGGTACCCTCACCTGTGCCCTAAGCCTTGCCGTTCCCTTAACCTAACCCTAGCCTGGAACGGAAACCAACCACCAGCCCTACACATTACCTTACGCCGTACCCTATTCCTGGCCCGTACGCTGGCACTGAACCGTGCGTCAGCACGTAGCCTGACACTCCCACGTTTCCGTACCCTCACCTGTGCCCTAAGCCTTGCCATTCCCTAACCCTAACCCTAGCCTGGAACGGAAAACAACCACCAGCCGTACACCTTACCTTACGTCGTTGCCTACTCCTCGCCCGTACGCTGGCATTGACACGTGCGTCAGCACGTAGTCTGACCCTCCCACGTTTACGTACCCTCAGCTGTGCCCTAAGCCTTGCCGTTCCCTAACCCTAACCCTAGCCCGGAACGGAAACCCACAACCAGCCCTACACCTTACCCTACGCCGTTGCCTACTCCTGGCCTGTACTCTGGCACAGAACCGTGCATCAGCACGTAGCCTTACCCTCACGTGTTTCCGTACCCTGACCTGTGCCCTAAGCCTTGCCGTTCCCTAACCCTAACCCTAGTCCGGATCGGAAACCCACCACCAACCCTAAACCTTACCTTACGCCGTTTCCTATTCCTCGCCCGTACGCTGGCATTGACCCATGCGTCAGCACGTAGCCTGACCCTCCCACGTTTACGTACCCTCACCTATGCTCTAAGCCTTGCCGTTCCCTAACCCTAACCCTAGCCCGGAACGGAAACCCACCACCAGCCCTACACCTTACCCTACGCCGTTGCCTACTCCTGGCCTGTACTCTGGCACTGAACCGTGCATCAGCACGTAGCCTTACCCTCCCGCGTTTCTGTACCCTGACCTGTGCCCTAAGCCTTGCCGTTCCCTAACCCTAACCCTAGCCCAGAACGCAAATCCACCACCAGCCCTACACTTTATCCTACGCCGTTGCCTACTCCTGGCCCGTACGCTGGCACTGACCCATGCGTCAGCACGTAGCCGGACCATCCCACATTTCCGTACCCTCACCTGTGCCCTAAGCCTTGCCGTTCCCTAACCCTAACCCTAGACAGGAACGGAAACCAACCACCAGCCCTACACCATACCTTACGCCGTTGCCTACTCCTGGCCCGTACGCTGGCACTGACACGTGCGTCAGCACGTAGCCTGACCCTCCCACGTTTCCGTAACCTCACCTTTGCCCTAAGCCTTGCCTTTCCCTAACCCTAACCCTAGCCCGGAATTGAAACCCACCACCAGCCCTACACCTTACCTTACGCCGTATCTTACCCCTGACCCGTACGCTGGCACTGAACCAGGCGTCTGCACGTAGTCTGAGCCTCCAACGTTTCCGTACCCTCACCTGTGCCCTAAGCCTTGACGTTACCTAACCCTAACCCTAGCCCGGAACGGAAACCCAACACCAGTCCTACACCTTAACTTACGCCGTTCCCTATTCCTGGCCCGTACGCTGGCACTGAACCGTGTGTCAGCACGTAGCGTGACCCTCCCACGTTTCCGTTCCCTCACCTGTGCCCTAAGCCTTGCCGTTCCCTAACCCAAACCCTAGCCAGGAACGCAAATCCACCACCAGCCCTACACTTTATCCTACGCCTTTGCCTACTTCTGGCCCGTACGCTGGCACTGACCAGTGCGTCAGCACGTAGCCCGACCCTCCCACGTTTCCGTACCCTCACCTGTGCCCTAAACCTTGCCGTCCCCTAACCCTAACCCTAGCCTGGAACGGAAACCAACCACCAGCCCTACACCTTACCTTACGCCGTTGCCTACTACTGGCCTGTACTCCGGCACTGACACGTGCATCAGCACGTAGCCTTACCCTCCCGCGTTTCCGTACCCTGACCTGTGCCCTAAGCCTTGCCGTTCCCTAACCCTAACCCTAGCCCGGAACGGAAACCCACCACCAGCCCTACACCTTACCCTACGCCGTTGCCTACTCCTGGCCTGTACTCTGGCACTGAACCGTGCATCAGCACGTAACCTTAACCTCCCGCGTTTCCGTACCCTGACCTGTGCCCTAAGCCTTGCCGTTCCCTAACCCTAACCCTAGTCCGGAACGGAAACCCACCACCAGCCGTAAACCTTACCTTACGCCGTTGCCTACTCCTCGCCCGTACGCTGGCATTGACCCTTACGTCAGCACGTAGCCTGACCCTCCCACGTTTACGTACCCTCAACTGTGCCCTAAGCCTTGCCGTTCCCTAACCCTAACCCTAGCCCGGAACGGAAACCCACCACCAGCCCTACACCTTACCCTACGCCATTGCCTACTCCTGGCCTGTACTCTGGCACTGAACCGTGCATCAGCACGTAGCCTTACCCTCCCGCGTTTCTGTACCCTGACCTGTGCCCTAAGCCTTGCCGTTCCCTAACCCTAACCCTAGCCCAGAACGCAAATCCACCACCAGCCCTACACTTTATCCTACGCCGTTGCCTACTCCTGGCCCGTACGCTGGCACAGACCCGTGCGTCAGCACGTAGCCCGACCCTCCCACGTTTCCGTACCCTCACCTGTGCCCTAAGCCTTGCCGTTCCCTAACCCTAACCCTAGCCTGGAACGGAAACCAACCACCAGCCCTACACCTTACCTTACGCCTTTGTCTACTCCTGGCCCGTATGCTGGCACTGACACATGCGTCAGCACGTAGCCTGACCCTCCCACGTTTCCGTACCCTCACCTGTGCCCTAAGCCTTGCCCTTCCCTAACACTAACCCTAGCCCGGAACGGAAACCCACCACCATCCCTACACCTTACCCTACGCCGTTGCCTACTCCTGGCCTGTACTCTGGCACTGACCCGTGCATCAGCACGTAGCCTTACCATCCCGCGTTTCCGTACCCTGACCAGTGCCCTAAGCCTTGCCGTTCCCTAACACTAACCCTAGCCCATAACGCAAATCCATCACCAGCCCTACACATTATCCTACGCCGTTGCCTACTCCTGGCCCGTACGCTGGCACTGACCCGTGCGTCAGCACATAGCCTGACCCTCCCACGTTTCCGTACCCTCACCTATGCCCTAAGCCTTGCCATTCCCTAACCCTAACCCTAGCCCGGAATAGTAACCCACCACCAGCCCTACACCATACCTTACGCCGTACGCTGCTACTGACCCATACGCTGGCACTGACCCGTGCGTCAGCACGTAGCATGACCCTCCCACGTTTCCGTACCCTCACCTGTGCCCTAAGCCTTGCCGTTCCCTAACCCTAACCCTAGCCCCGAACGGAAACCCACCACCAGCCCTACACCTTACCTTACGCCGTAAATTATTCCTGGCCCATACGCTGGCACTGAACCGTGAGTCAGCATGTAGCCTGACCCTCCCACGATTCCGTACCCTCTCCTTTGCCCTAAGACTTGCCGTTCCCTATCCCTAACCCTAGCCCGGATTAGAAACCCACCACCAGCCCTACACCTTACCTTACGCCGTACCCTATTCCTGGCCCGTACGCTGGCACTGAACCGTGCGTCAGCACGTAGCCTGACACTCCCACGTTTTCGTACCCTCACCTGTGCCCTAAGCCTTGCCATTCCCTAACCCTAACCCTAGCCTGGAACGGAAACCAACCACCAGCCGTACACCTTACCTTACGTCGTTGCCTACTCCTCGCCCGTACGCTGGCATTGACACGTGCGTCAGCACGTAGCCTGACCCTCCCACGTTTACGTACCCTCACCTGTGCCCTAAGCCTTGCCGTTCCCTAACCCTAACCCTAGCCCGGAACGGAAACCCACCACCAGCCCTACACCTTACCCTACGCCGTTGCCTACTCCTGTCCTGTACTCTGGCACTGAACCGTGCATCAGCACGTAGCCTTACCCTCACGTGTTTCCGTACCCTGACCTGTGCCCTAAGCCTTGCCGTTCCCTAACCCTAACCCTAGTCCGGATCGGAAACCCACCACCAGCCCTAAACCTTACCTTACGCCGTTGCCTACTCCTCGCCCGTACGCTGGCACTGACCCGTGCGTCAGCACGTAGCCGGACCATCCCACATTTCCGTACCCTCACCTGTGCCCTAAGCCTTGCCGTTCCCTAACCCTAACCCTAGCCCAGAACGCAAATCCACCACCAGCCCTACACTTTAACCTACGCCATTGCCTACTCCTGGCCCGTACGCTGGCACTGACCCGTGCGTCAGCACGTAGCCGGACCATCCCACATTTCCGTACCCTCACCTGTGCCCTAAGCCTTGCCGTTCCCTAACCCTAACCCTAGCCTGGAACGGAAACCAACCACCAGCCCTACACCATACCTTACGCCGTTGCCTAATCCTGGCCCGTACGCTGGCACTGACACGTGCGTCAGCACGTAGCCTGACCCTCCCACGTTTCCGTAACCTCACCTGTGCCCTAAGTCTTGCCTTTCCCTAAGCCTAACCCTAGCCCGGAATTGAAACCCACCACCAGCCCTACACCTTACCTTACGCCGTATCTTACTCCTGACCCGTACGCTGGCACTGAACCATGCGTCTGCACGTAGTCTGAGCCTCCAACGTTTCCGTACCCTCACCTGTGCCCTAAGCCTTGACGTTCCCTAACCCTAACCCTAGCCCGGAACGGAAACCCAACACCAGCCCTACACCTTAACTTACGCCGTTCCCTATTCCTGGCCCGTACGCTGGCACCGAACCGTGTGTCAGCACGTAGCCTGACCCTCCCACGTTTCCGTTCCCTCACCTGTGCCCTAAGCCTTGCCGTTCCCTAACCCAAACCCTAGCCAGGAACGCAAATCCACCACCAGCCCTACACTTTATCCTACGCCTTTGCCTACTCCTGGCCCGTACGCTGGCACTGACCAGTGTGTCAGCACGTAGCCCGACCCTCCCACGTTTCCGTACCCTCACCTGTGCCCTAAACCTTGCCGTCCCCTAACCCTAACCCTAGCCTGGAACGGAAACCAACCACCAGCCCTACACCTTACCTTACGCCGTTGCCTACTACTGGCCTGTACTCCGGCACTGACACGTGCATCAGCACGTAGCCTTACCCTCCCGCGTTTCCGTACCCTGACCTGTGCCCTAAGCCTTGCCGTTCCCTAACCCTAACCCTAGCCCGGAACGGAAACCCACCACCAGCCCTACACCTTACCCTACGCCGTTGCCTACTCCTGGCCTGTACTCTGGCACTGAACCGTGCATCAGCACGAAACCTTAACCTCCCGCGTTTCCGTACCCTGACCTGTTCCCTAAGCCTTGCCGTTCCCTAACCCTAACCCTAGTCCGGAACGGAAACCCACCACCAGCCGTAAACCTTACCTTACGCCGTTGCCTACTCCTCGCCCGTACGCTGGCATTGACCCTTACGTCAGCACGTAGCCTGACCCTCCCACGTTTACGTACCCTCACCTGTGCCCTAAGCCTTGCCGTTCCCTAACCCTAACCCTAGCCCGGAACGGAAACCCACCAGCAGCCCTACACCTTACCCTACGCCATTGCCTACTCCTGGCCTGGACTCTGGCACTGAACCGTGTATCAGCACGTACCCTTACCCTCCCGCGTTTCTGTACCCTGACCTGTGCCCTAAGCCTTGCCGTTCCCTAACCCTAACCCTAGCCCAGAACGCAAATCCACCACCAGCCCTACACTTTATCCTACGCCGTTGCCTACTCCTGGCCCGTACGCTGGCACAGACCCGTGCGTCAGCACGTAGCCCGACCCTCCCACGTTTCCGTACCCTCACCTGTGCCCTAAGCCTTGCCGTTCCCTAACCCTAACCCTAGCCTGGAACGGAAACCAACCACCAGCCCTACACCTTACCTTACGCCGTTGTCTACTCCTGGCCCGTATGCTGGCACTGACACATGCGTCAGCACGTAGCCTGACCCTCCCACGTTTCCGTACCGTCACCTGTGCCCTAAGCCTTGCCCTTCCCTAACACTAACCCTAGCCCGGAACGGAAACCCACCACCATCCCTACACCTTACCATACGCCGTTGCCTACTCCTGGCCTGTACTCTGGCACTGAACCATGCATCAGCACGGAGCCTTACCATCCCGCGTTTCCGTACCCTGACCAGTGCCCTAAGCCTTGCCGTTCCCTAACACTAACCCTAGCCCAGAACGCAAATCCATCAGCAGCCCTACACATTATCCTACGCCGTTGCCTACTCCTGGCCCGTACGCTGGCACTGACCAGTGCGTCAGCACGTAGCCTGACCCTCCCACGTTTACGTACCTTCACCTGTGCCCTAAGCCTTGCCGTTCCCTAACCCTTACCCTAGCCCGGAACGGAAACCCACCACCAGGCCTACACCTTACCCTACGCCGTTGCCTACTCCTGGCCTGTACTCTGGCACTGAACTATGCATCAGCACGTAGCCTTACCCTCCCGCGTTTCCGTACCCTGACCTGTGCCCTAAGCCTTGCCGTTCCCTAACCCTAACCCTAGCCCAGAACGCAAATCCACCACCAGCCCTACACTTTATCCTACGCCGTTGCCTACTCCTGGCCCGTACGCTGGCACTGACCCGTGCATCAGCACGTAGCCCGACCCTCCCACGTTTCCGTACCCTCACCTGTGCCCTAAGCCTTGCCGTTCCCTAACCCTAACCCTAGCCTGGAACGGAATCCAAGCACCAGCCCTACACCTTACCTTACGCCGTTGCCTACTCCTGGCCCGTACGCTGGCACTGACCCGTGCGTCAGCACATAGCCTGACCCTCCCACGTTTCCGTACCCTCACCTGTGCCCTAAGCCGTGCCATTCCCTAACCCTAACCCTAGCCCGGAATAGTAACCCACCACCAGCCCTACACCATACCTTACGCCGTACGCTGCTACTGACCCGTACGCTGGCACTGACCCGTGCGTCAGCACGTAGCATGACCCTCCCACGTTTCCGTACCCTCACCTGTGCCCTAAGCCTTGCCGTTCCCTAACCCTAACCCTAGCCCCGAACGGAAACCCACCACCAGCCCTACACCTTACCTTACGCCGTAACTTATTCCTGGCCCATACGCTGGCACTGAACCGTGAGTCAGCATGTAGCCTGACCCTCCCACGTTTCGGTACCCTCACCTGTGCCCTAAGCCTTGCCGTTCCCTTACCCTAACCCTAGCCTGGAACGGAAACCAACCACCAGCCCTACATCTTACCTTACGCCGTTGCCTACCCTTGGCCCGTACGCTGGCACTGACACGTGCGTCAGCACGTAGCCTGACCGTCCCACGTTTCTGTAACCTCACCTGTGCCCTAAGCCTTGCCGTTCCCTAACCCTAACCCTAGCCCGGAACGGAAACCCACCACCAGCCGTACACCTTACCTTACGCCGTTGCCTACTCCTCGCCCGTACGCTGGCATTGACCCGTGCGTCAGCACGTAGCCTGACCCTCCCACGTTTACGTACCCTCACCTGTGCTCTAAGCCTTGCCGTTCCCTAACACTAACCCTAGCCCAGAACGGAAACCCACCACCAGCCGTAAACCTTACCCTACGCCGTTGCCTACTCCTGGCCTGTACTCTGGCACTGAACCGTGCATCAGCACGTAGCCTTACCCTCCCGCGTTTCTGTACCCTGACCTGTGCCCTAAGCCTTGCCGTTCCCTAACCCTAACCCTAGCCCAGAACGCAAATCCACCACCAGCCCTACACTTTATCCTACGCCGTTGCCTACTCCTGGCCCGTACGCTGGCACTGACCCGTGCGTCAGCACGTAGCCCGACCCTCCCACATTTCCGTACCCTCACCTGTGCCCTAAGCCTTGCAGTTTCCTAACCCTAACCCTAGCCTGGAACGGAAACCAACCACCAGCCCTACACCTTACCTTACGCCGTTGCCTACTCCTGGCCCGTACGCTGGCACTGAACCGTGAGTCAGCACGTAGCCTGACCCTCCCACGTTTCCGTACCCTCACCAGTGCCCTAAGCCTTGCCATTCCCTAACCCTAACCCTAGCCCGGAATAGTAACCCACCACCAGCCCTACACCATACCTTACGCCGTACGCTGCTACTGACCCGTACGCTGGCACTGACCCGTGCGTCAGCACGTAGCCCGTCCCTCCCACGTTTCCGTACCCTCACCTGTGCCCTGAGCCTTGCCATTCCCTAACCCTAAACCTAGCCTGGAAAGGAAATCAACCACAAGCCCTACACTTTACCTTATGCCGTACCATACTCCTGGCCCGTATGCTGGCACTGACCCATGCGTCAGCACGTAGCCTGACCCTCCCACGTTTCAGTACCCTCACCTGTGCCCTAAGCCTTGCCGTTCCCTAACCATAACCCTAGCCCGAACGGAAACCCACCACCAGCCCTACACCTTACCTTACGCCGCAACCTATTCCTGGCCCGTACGCAGGCACTGAACCGTTCGTCTGCATGTAGCCTGACCCTCCCACGTTTCCGTAACCTCACCTGTGCCCTAAGCCTTGCCTTTCCCTAACACTAACCCTAGCCCCGAATAGAAACCCACCACCAGCCCTACACCTTACCTTACGCCGTATCCTACTCCTGACCCGTACGCTGGCACTGAACCATGCGTCTGCACGTAGTCTGAGCCTCCAACGTTTCCGTACCCTCACCTGTGCCCTAAGCCTTGACGTTCCCTAACCCTAACCCTAGCCCGGAACGGAAACCCAATACCAGCCCTAAACCTTAACTTACGCCGTTCCCTATTCCTGGCCCGTACGCTGGCACTGAACCGTGTGTCAGCACGTAGCCTGACCCTCCCACGTTTCCGTTCCCTCACCTGTGCCCTAAGCCTTGCCGTTCCCTAACCCTAACCCTAGCCAGGAACGCAAATCCACCACCAGCCCTACACTTTATCCTACGCCTTTGCCTACTCCTGGCCCGTACGCTGGCACTGACCAGTGCGTCAGCACGTAGCCCGACCCTCCCACGATTCCGTACCATCACCTGTGCCCTAAGCCTTGCCGTTCCCTAACCCTAACCCTAGCCTGGAACGCAAACCAACCACCAGCCCTACACCTTACCTTACGCCGTTGCCTACTACTGGCCTGTACTCCGGCACTGACACGTGCATCAGCACGTAGCCTTACCATCCCGCGTTTCCGTACCCTGAGGTGTGCCCTAAGCCTTGCCGTTCCCTAACCCTAACCCTAGCCCGGAACGGAAACCCACCACCAGCCCTACACCTTACCCTACGCGTTGCCTACTCCTGGCCTGTACTCTGGCACTGAACCGTGCATCAGCACGTAACCTTACCCTCCCGCGTTTCCGTACCCTGACCTGTGCCCTAAGCCTTGCCGTTCCCTAACCCAAACCCTAGTCCGAAACGGAAACCCACCACCAGCCGTAAACCTTACCTTACGCCGTTGCCTACTCCTCGCCCGTACGCTGGCATTGACCCGTACGTCAGCACGTAGCCTGACCCTCCCACGTTTACGTACCCTCACCTGTGCCCTAAGCCTTGCCGTTCCCTAACCCTAACCCTAGCCCGGAACGGAAACCCACCACCAGCCCTACACCTTACCCTACGGCATTGCCTACTCCTGGCCTGTACTCTGGCACTGAACCGTGCATCAGCACGTAGCCTTACCCTCCCGCGTTTCTGTACCCTGACCTCTGCCCTAAGCCTTGCCGTTCCCTAACCCTAACCCTAGCCCAGAACCCAAATCCACCACCAGCCCTACACTTTATCCTACGCCGTTGCCTACTCCTGGCCCGTACGCTGGCACAGACCCGTGCGTCAGCACGTAGCCCGACCCTCCCACGTTTCCGTATCCTCACCTGTGCCCTAAGCCTTGCCGTTCCCTAACCCTAACCGTAGCCTTGAACGGAAACCTACCACCAGCCCTACACCTTACCTTACGCCGTTGTCTACTCCTGGCCCGTATGCTGGCACTGACACATGCGTCAGCACGTAGCCTGACCCTGCCACGTTTCCGTACCCTCACCTGTGCCCTAAGCCTTGCCCTTCCCTAACACTAACCCTAGCCCGGAACGGAAACCCACCACCATCCCTACACCTTACCCTACGCCGTTGCCTAGTCCTGGCCTGTACTCTGGCACTGACCCGTGCATCAGCACGTAGCCTTACCCTCCGGCGTTTCCGTACCCTGACCAGTGCCCTAGGCCTTGCCGTTCCCTAACACTAACCCTAGCCCAGAACGCAAATCCATCACCAGCCCTACACATTATCCTACGCCGTTGCCTACACCTGGCCCGTACGCTGGCACTGACCAGTGCGTCAGCACGTAGCCTGACCCTCCCACGTTTACGTACCTTCACCTGTGCCCTAAGCCTTGCCGTTCCCTAACCCTAACCCTAGCCCGGAACGGAAACCCACCACCAGCCCTACACCTTACCCTACGCCGTTGCCTACTCCTGGCCTGTACTCTGGCACTGAACCGTGCATCAGCACATAGCCTTACCCTCCCGCGTTTCCGTACCCTGACCTGTGCCCTAAGCCTTGTCGTTCCCTAACCCTAACCCTAGCCCAGAACGCAAATCCATCACCAGCCCTACACTTTATCCTACGCCGTTTCCTACTCCTGGCCCGTACGCTGGCACTGACCCGTGCGTCAGCATGTAGCCCGACCCTCCCACGTTTCCGTACCCTCACCTGTGCCCTAAGCCTTGCCGTTCCCTAACCCTAACCCTAGCCTGGAACAGAAACCAACCACCAGCCCTACACCTTACCTTACGCCGTTGCCTACTCCTGGCCCGTACGCTGGCACTGACCCGTGCGTCAGCACATAGCCTGACCCTCCCACGTTTCCGTACCCTCACCTGTGCCCTAAGCCTTGCCATTCCCTAACCCTAACCCTAGCCCGGAATAGTAACCCACCACCAGCCCTACACCATACCTTACGCCGTACGCTGCTACTGACCCGTACGCTGGCACTGACACGTGCGTCAGCACGTAGCAAGACCCTCCCACGTTTCCGTACCCTCACCTGTGCCCTAAGCATTGCCGTTCCCTAACCCTAACCCTAGCCCCGAACGGAAACCCACCACCAGCCCTACACCTTACCTTACGCCGTAACTTATTCCTGGCCCATACGCTGGCACTGAACCGTGAGTCAGCATGTAGCCTGACCCTCCCACGTTTCGGTACCCTCACCTGTGCCCTAAGCCTTGCCGTTCCCTTACCCTAACCCTAGCCTGGTACGGAAACCAACCACGAGCCCTACATCTTACCTTACGCCGTTGCCTACCCCTGGCCCGTACGCTGGCACTGACACGTGCGTCAGCACGTAGCCTGACCATCCCACGTTTCTGTAACCTCACGTGTGCCCTAAGCCTTGCCGTTCCCTAACCCTAACCCTAGCCCGGAACGGAAACCCACCACCAGCCGTACACCTTACCTTACGCCGTACCCTATTTCTGGCCCGTACGCTGGCACTGAACCGTGCGTCAGAACGTAGCCTGACCCTCCCACGTTTCCGTACCCTCTCCTTTGTCCTAAGACTTGCCGTTCCCTAACCCTAACCCTAGCCCGGATTAGAAACCCACCACCAGCCCTACACCTTACCTTACGCCGTACCCTATTCCAGGCCCGTACGCTGGCACTGACCCGTGCGTCAGCACGTAGCATGACCCTCCCACGTTTCCGTACCCTCACCTGTGCCCTAAGCCTTGCCGTTCCCTAACCCTAACCCTAGCCCCGAACGGAAACCCACCACCAGCCCTACACCTTACCTTACGCCGTAACTTATTCCTGGCCCATACGCTGGCACTGAACCGTGAGTCAGCATGTAGCCTGACACTCCCACGTTTCGGTACCCTCACCTATGCCCTAAGCCTTGCCGTTCCCTTACCCTAACCCTAGCCTGGAACGGAAACCAACCACCAGCCCTACATCTTACCTTACGCCGTTGCCTACCCCTGGCCCGTACGCTGGCACTGACACGTGCGTCAGCACGTAGCCTGACCGTCCCACGTTTCTGTAACCTCACCTGTGCCCTAAGCCTTGCCGTTCCCTAACCCTAACCCTAGCCCGGAACGGAAACCCACCACCAGCCGTACACCTTACCTTACGCCGTACCCTATTTCTGGCCCGTACGCTGGCACTGAACCGTGCGTCAGCACGTAGCCTGACCCTCCCACGTTTCCGTACCCTCTCCTTTGCCCTAAGACTTGCCGTTCCCTAACACTAACCCTAGCCCGGAACGGAAACCCACCACCAGCCGTAAACCTTACCCTACGCCGTTGCCTACTCCTGGCCTGTACTCTGGCACTGAACCGTGCATCAGCACGTAGCCTTACCCTCCCGCGTTTCTGTACCCTGACCTGTGCCCTAAGCCTTGCCGTTCCCTAACCCTAACCCTAGCCCAGAACGCAAATCCACCACCAGCCCTACACTTTATCCTACGCCGTTGCCTACTCCTGGCCCGTACGCTGGCACTGACCCGTGCGTCAGCACGTAGCCCGACCCTCCCACATTTCCGTACCCTCACCTGTGCCCTAAGCCTTGCAGTTTCCTAACCCTAACCCTAGCCTGGAACGGAAACCAACCACCAGCCCTACACCTTACCTTACGCCGTTGCCTACTCCTGGCCCGTACGCTGGCACTGAACCGTGAGTCAGCACGTAGCCTGACCCTCCCACGTTTCCGTACCCTCACCAGTGCCCTAAGCCTTGCCATTCCCTAACCCTAACCCTAGCCCGGAATAGTAACCCACCACCAGCCCTACACCATACCTTACGCCGTACGCTGCTACTGACCCGTACGCTGGCACTGACCCGTGCGTCAGCACGTAGCCCGTCCCTCCCACGTTTCCGTACCCTCACCTGTGCCCTGAGCCTTGCCATTCCCTAACCCTAAACCTAGCCTGGAAAGGAAATCAACCACAAGCCCTACACTTTACCTTATGCCGTACCCTACTCCTGGCCCGTATGCTGGCACTGACCCATGCGTCAGCACGTAGCCTGACCCTCCCACGTTTCAGTACCCTCACCTGTGCCCTAAGCCTTGCCGTTCCCTAACCATAACCCTAGCCCGAACGGAAACCCACCACCAGCCCTACACCTTACCTTACGCCGCAACCTATTCCTGGCCCGTACGCAGGCACTGAACCGTTCGTCTGCATGTAGCCTGACCCTCCCACGTTTCCGTAACCTCACCTGTGCCCTAAGCCTTGCCTTTCCCTAACACTAACCCTAGCCCCGAATAGAAACCCACCACCAGCCCTACACCTTACCTTACGCCGTATCCTACTCCTGACCCGTACGCTGGCACTGAACCATGCGTCTGCACGTAGTCTGAGCCTCCAACGTTTCCGTACCCTCACCTGTGCCCTAAGCCTTGACGTTCCCTAACCCTAACCCTAGCCCGGAACGGAAACCCAATACCAGCCCTAAACCTTAACTTACGCCGTTCCCTATTCCTGGCCCGTACGCTGGCACTGAACCGTGTGTCAGCACGTAGCCTGACCCTCCCACGTTTCCGTTCCCTCACCTGTGCCCTAAGCCTTGCCGTTCCCTAACCCTAACCCTAGCCAGGAACGCAAATCCACCACCAGCCCTACACTTTATCCTACGCCTTTGCCTACTCCTGGCCCGTACGCTGGCACTGACCAGTGCGTCAGCACGTAGCCCGACCCTCCCACGATTCCGTACCATCACCTGTGCCCTAAGCCTTGCCGTTCCCTAACCCTAACCCTAGCCTGGAACGCAAACCAACCACCAGCCCTACACCTTACCTTACGCCGTTGCCTACTACTGGCCTGTACTCCGGCACTGACACGTGCATCAGCACGTAGCCTTACCATCCCGCGTTTCCGTACCCTGAGCTGTGCCCTAAGCCTTGCCGTTCCTAACCCTAACCCTAGCCCGGAACGGAAACCCACCACCAGCCCTACACCTTACCCAACGCGTTGCCTACTCCTGGCCTGTACTCTGGCACTGAACCGTGCATCAGCACGTAACCTTACCCTCCCGCGTTTCCGTACCCTGACATGTGCCCTAAGCCTTGCCGTTCCCTAACCCTAACCCTAGTCCGAAACGGAAACCCACCACCAGCCGTAAACCTTACCTTACGCCGTTGCCTACTCCTCGCCCGTACGCTGGCATTGACCCGTACGTCAGCACGTAGCCTGACCCTCCCACGTTTACGTACCCTCACCTGTGCCCTAAGCCTTGCCGTTCCCTAACCCTAACCCTAGCCCGGAACGGAAACCCACCACCAGCCCTACACCTTACACTACGGCATTGCCTACTCCTGGCCTGTACTCTGGCACTGAACCGTGCATCAGCACGTAGCCTTACCCTCCCGCGTTTCTGTACCCTGACCTCTGCCCTAAGCCTTGCCGTTCCCTAACCCTAACCCTAGCCCAGAACCCAAATCCACCACCAGCCCTACACTTTATCCTACGCCGTTGCCTACTCCTGGCCCGTACGCTGGCACAGACCCGTGCGTCAGCACGTAGCCCGACCCTCCCACGTTTCCGTATCCTCACCTGTGCCCTAAGCCTTGCCGTTCCCTAACCCTAACCGTAGCCTTGAACGGAAACCTACCACCAGCCCTACACCTTACCTTACGCCGTTGTCTACTCCTGGCCCGTATGCTGGCACTGACACATGCGTCAGCACGTAGCCTGACCCTGCCACGTTTCCGTACCCTCACCTGTGCCCTAAGCCTTGCCCTTCCCTAACACTAACCCTAGCCCGGAACGGAAACCCACCACCATCTCTACACCTTACCCTACGCCGTTGCCTAGTCCTGGCCTGTACTCTGGCACTGACCCGTGCATCAGCACGTAGCCTTACCCTCCGGCGTTTCCGTACCCTGACCAGTGCCCTAGGCCTTGCCGTTCCCTAACACTAACCCTAGCCCAGAACGCAAATCCATCACCAGCCCTACACATTATCCTACGCCGTTGCCTACACCTGGCCCGTACGCTGGCACTGACCAGTGCGTCAGCACGTAGCCTGACCCTCCCACGTTTACGTACCTTCACCTGTGCCCTAAGCCTTGCCGTTCCCTAACCCTAACCCTAGCCCGGAACGGAAACCCACCACCAGCCCTACACCTTACCCTACGCCGTTGCCTACTCCTGGCCTGTACTCTGGCACTGAACCGTGCATCAGCACATAGCCTTACCCTCCCGCGTTTCCGTACCCTGACCTGTGCCCTAAGCCTTGTCGTTCCCTAACCCTAACCCTAGCCCAGAACGCAAATCCACCACCAGCCCTACACTTTATCCTACGCCGTTTCCTACTCCTGGCCCGTACGCTGGCACTGACCCGTGCGTCAGCATGTAGCCCGACCCTCCCACGTTTCCGTACCCTCACCTGTGCCCTAAGCCTTGCCGTTCCCTAACCCTAACCCTAGCCTGGAACAGAAACCAACCACCAGCCCTACACCTTACCTTACGCCGTTGCCTACTCCTGGCCCGTACGCTGGCACTGACCCGTGCGTCAGCACATAGCCTGACCCTCCCACGTTTCCGTACCCTCACCTGTGCCCTAAGCCTTGCCATTCCCTAACCCTAACCCTAGCCCGGAATAGTAACCCACCACCAGCCCTACACCATACCTTACGCCGTACGCTGCTACTGACCCGTACGCTGGCACTGACACGTGCGTCAGCACGTAGCAAGACCCTCCCACGTTTCCGTACCCTCACCTGTGCCCTAAGCATTGCCGTTCCCTAACCCTAACCCTAGCCCCGAACGGAAACCCACCACCAGCCCTACACCTTACCTTACGCCGTAACTTATTCCTGGCCCATACGCTGGCACTGAACCGTGAGTCAGCATGTAGCCTGACCCTCCCACGTTTCGGTACCCTCACCTGTGCCCTAAGCCTTGCCGTTCCCTTACCCTAACCCTAGCCTGGAACGGAAACCAACCACGAGCCCTACATCTTACCTTACGCCGTTGCCTACCCCTGGCCCGTACGCTGGCACTGACACGTGCGTCAGCACGTAGCCTGACCATCCCACGTTTCTGTAACCTCACGTGTGCCCTAAGCCTTGCCGTTCCCTAACCCTAACCCTAGCCCGGAACGGAAACCCACCACCAGCCGTACACCTTACCTTACGCCGTACCCTATTTCTGGCCCGTACGCTGGCACTGAACCGTGCGTCAGAACGTAGCCTGACCCTCCCACGTTTCCGTACCCTCTCCTTTGTCCTAAGACTTGCCGTTCCCTAACCCTAACCCTAGCCCGGATTAGAAACCCACCACCAGCCCTACACCTTACCTTACGCCGTACCCTATTCCAGGCCCGTACGCTGGCACTGACCCGTGCGTCAGCACGTAGCATGACCCTCCCACGTTTCCGTACCCTCACCTGTGCCCTAAGCCTTGCCGTTCCCTAACCCTAACCCTAGCCCCGAACGGAAACCCACCACCAGCCCTACACCTTACCTTACGCCGTAACTTATTCCTGGCCCATACGCTGGCACTGAACCGTGAGTCAGCATGTAGCCTGACCCTCCCACGTTTCGGTACCCTCACCTGTGCCCTAAGCCTTGCCGTTCCCTTACCCTAACCCTAGCCTGGAACGGAAACCAACCACCAGCCCTACATCTTACCTTACGCCGTTGCCTAACCCTGGCCCGTACGCTGGCACTGACACGTGCGTCAGCACGTAGCCTGACCGTCCCACGTTTCTGTAACCTCACCTGTGCCCTAAGCCTTGCCGTTCCCTAACCCTAACCCTAGCCCGGAACGGAAACCCACCACCAGCCGTACACCTTACCTTACGCCGTACCCTATTTCTGGCCCGTACGCTGGCACTGAACCGTGCGTCAGCACGTAGCCTGACCCTCCCACGTTTCCGTACCCTCTCCTTTGCCCTAAGACTTGCCGTTCCCTAACCCTAACCCTAGCCCGGAACGGAAACCCACCACCAGCCCTACACCTTACCCTACGCCGTTGCCTACTCCTGGCCAGTACTCTGGCACTGAACCGTGCATCAGCACGTAGCCTTACCCTCACGTGTTTCCGTACCCTGACCTGTGCACTAAGCCTTGCCGTTCCCTAACCCTAACCCTAGTCCGGAACGGAAACCCACCACCAGCCCTAAACCTTACCTTACGCCGTTGCCTACTCCTCGCCCGTACGCTGGCATTGACCCGTGCGTCAGCACGTAGCCTGACCCTCCCACGTTTACGTACCCTCACCTGTGCTCTAAGCCTTGCCGTACCCTAACACTAACCCTAGCCCGGAACGGAAACCCACCACCAGCCGTAAACCTTACCCTACGCCGTTGCCTACTCCTGGCCTGTACTCTGGCACTGAACCGTGCATCAGCACGTAGCCTTACCCTCCCGCGTTTCTGTACCCTGACCTGTGCCCTAAACCTTGCCGTTCCCTAACCCTAACCCTAGCCCAGAACGCAAATCCACCACCAGCCCTACACTTTATCCTACGCCGTTGCCTACTCCTGGCCCGTACGCTGGCACTGACCCGTGCGTCAGCACGTAGCCCGACCCTCCCACATTTCCGTACCCTCACCTGTGCCCTAAGCTTTGCAGTTTCCTAACCCTAACCCTAGCCTGGAACGGAAACCAACCACCAGCCCTACACCTTACCTTACGCCGTTGCCTACTCCTGGCCCGTACGCTGGCACTGACACGTGCGTCAGCACGTAGCCTGACCCTCCCACGTTTCCGTACCCTCACCAGTGCCCTAAGCCTTGCCATTCCCTAACCCTAACCCTAGCCCGGAATAGTAACCCACCACCAGCCCTACACCATACCTTACGCCGTACGCTGCTACTGACCCGTACGCTGGCACTGACCCGTGCGTCAGCACGTAGCCCGTCCCTCCCACGTTTCCGTACCCTCACCTGTGCCCTGAGCCTTGCCATTCCCTAACCCTAAACCTAGCCTGGAAAGGAAATCAACCACAAGCCCTACACTTTACCTTATGCCGTACCCTACTCCTGGCCCGTATGCTGGCACTGACACATGCGTCAGCACGTAGTCTGAGCCTCCAACGTTTCCGTACCCTCACCTGTGCCCTAAGCCTTGCCTTTCCCTAACCCTAACCTTAGCCCGGAATAGAAACCCACCACCAGCCCTACAACTTACCTTATGCTGTATCCTACTCCTGACCCGTACGCTGGCACTGAACCATGCGTCAGCACGTAGTCTGAGCCTCCAACGTTTCCGTACCCTCACCTGTGCCCTAAGCCTTGACGTTCCCTAACCCTAACCCTAGCCTGGAACGGAAACCCTCCACCAGCCCTACACCTTACCTTACGCCGTTGCCTACTACTGGCCTGTACTCTGGCACGGACCCGTGAAACAGCACGTAGCCTTACCCTCCCGCGTTTCCGTACCCTGACCTGTGCCCTAAGCCTTGCCGTTCCCTAACCCTAACCCTAGCCTGGAACGGAAACCCACCACCAGCCCTACACCTTACCTTACGCCGTTCCCTATTCCTGGCCTGTATGCTGTCACTGAACCGTGCGTCAGCACGTAGCCTGACCCTCCAACGTTTCCGTACCCTCACCTGTGCCCTAAGCCTTGCCGTTCCCTACACCTAACCCTAGCCTGGAACGGAAACCAACCACCAGCCGTACACCTTACCTTACGCCGTTGCCTACTCCTCGCCCGAACGCTGGCATTGACCCGTGCGTGAGCACGTAGCCTGACCCTCCCACGTTTACGTACCCTCACCTGTGCCCTAAGCCTTGTCGTTCCCTAACCCTAACCCTAGCCCGGAACGGAAACGCACCACCAGCCCTACACCTTACCCTACGCCGTTGCCTACTCCTGGCCTGTACTCTGGCACTGAACCGTGCATCAGCATGTAGCCTTACCCTCCCGCGTTTCCGTACCCTGACCTGTGCCCTAAGTCTTGCCATTCCCTAACCCTAACCCTAGCCCAGAACGCAAATCCACCACAAGCCCTACACTTTATCCTACGCCGTTGCCTACTCCTGGCCCGTACGCTGGCACTGACCCGTGCGTCAGCACGTAGCCCGACCCTCCCACGTTTCCGTACCCTCACCTGTGCCCTAAGCCTTGCCATTCCCTAACCCTAAACCTAGCCCGGAATAGAAACCCACCAGCAGCCCTAAACCTTAACTTACGCCGTACCCTATTCCTGGCCCGTACGCTGGCACTGAAGAGTGCGTCAGCACGTAGCCTGACCCTCCCAAGTTTCCGTACCCTCACCTGTGCCCTAAGCCTTGCCCTTCCCTAACCCTAACCCTAGCCCGGAACGCAAATCCACCACCAGCCCTACACTTTATCCTACGCCGTTGCCTACTCCTGGCCCGTACGCTGGCACTGTCCCGTGCGTCAGCATGTAGCCCGACCATCCAACGTTTCCGTACCATCACCTGTGCCCTAAGATTTGCCATTCCCTCACCCTAACCCTAGCCTGGAACGGAAACCAACCACCAGCCCTACACTTTACCTTACCCCGTTGCCTACTCCTGGCCCGTACGCTGGCACTGACCCGTGCGACAGCACGTAGCCTGACCCTCCCATGTTTCCGTACCCTCACCTGTGCCCTAAGCCTTGCTGTTCCCTAACACTAACCCTAGCCCGGAACGGAAACCAAGCACCAGCCCTACACCTTACCTTACGCCGTACCCTATTCCTGGCCCGTACGCTGGCACTGCACCGTGCGTCAGCACGTAGCCTGACCCTCACACGTTTCCGTACCCTCACATTTGCCCTAAGCCTTGCTGTTCCCTAACCCTAACACTAGCCCGGATTAGAAACCCACCACCAGCCCTACACCTTACCTTACGCCGTATCCTATTCCTGGACCGTACGCTGGCACTGAACAGTGCGTCAGCACGGAGCCTGACCCTCACACGTTTCCATACCCTCACCTGTGCCCTAAGCCTTGCCGTTCCCTAACCCTAACCCTAGCCCGTAACGCAAATCCACCACCAGCCCTAAACTGTATCCTACGCCGTTGCCTACTCCTGGCCCGTACGCTGGCACTGACCCGTGCGTCAGCACGTAGCCCGTCCCTCCCACGTTTCCATACCATCACCTGTGCCCTAAGCCTTGCCTTTCCCTAACCCTAACCCTAGACTGGAACGGAAAACAACCACCAGCCCTACACCTTACCTTACGCCGTTGTCTACTCCTGGCCCGTACGCTGGCACTGAACCGTGCGTCAGCACGTAGCCTGACCCTCCCACGTTTCTGTACCCTCACCTGTGCCCTAAGACTTGCCGTTCCCTAACCCTAACCCTAGCCCGGAACGGAAACCCACCACCAGCCCTAAACCTTACCCTATGCCGTTGCCTACTACTGGCGTGTACTCTGGCACTGACCTGCGCATCAGCACGTAGCCTGACCCTCCCACGTTTCCGTAACCTCACCTGTGCCCTAAGCCTTGCCGTTCCCTAACACTAACCCTAGCCCCGAACGGAAACATACCACCAGCCCTACACCTTACCCTACGCCGTTGCCTTCTCCCGGCCTGTACTCTGGCACTGACCGTGCATCAGCACGTAGCCTTACCCTCCCGCGTTTCCGTACCCTGGCCAGTGCCCTAACCCTTGCCGTTCCCTAAACCTAACCCTAGCCCGGAACGGAAACCCACCACCAGCCCTACACTTTATCCTTCGACGTTGCCTTCTCCTGGCCCATATGCTGGCACTGACCCGTGCGTCAGCACGTACCCTGACACTCCCACGTTTCCGTACCCTCACCTGTGCCCTAAGACTTGCCGTTCCCTAATCCTAACCCTAGCCCGGATTAGAAACCCACCACCAGCCCTACACCTTACCTTACGCCGTAACCTATTCCTGGCCCGTACGCTGGCACTGACCCGTGCGTCAGCACGTAGCCCGACGCTCCCACGTTTCCGTACCCTCACCTGTGCCCTACGCCTTGCCGTTCCCTAACCCTAACCCTAGCCTGGAACGGAAACCAACTTCCAGCCCTACACCATACCTTACGCCGTTGCCTACTCCTGGCCCGTACGCTGGCATTGACCCGTGCGTCAGCACGTAGCCTGACCCACCCAAGTCTCCGTACCCTCACCTGTGCCCTAAGCCTTGCGGTTCCCTAACCCTAACACTAGCCCGGAATGGAAACCCACCACCAGCCCAAAACCTTACCCTACGCCGTTGCCTACTACTGGCGTGTACTCTGGCACTGACCTGCGCATCAGCACGTAGCCTTACCCTCCCGCGTTTCCGTACCCTGACATGTGCCCTAAGCCTTGTCGTTCCCTAACTCTAACGCTAGCCTGGAACGGAAACCAACCACCAGCCCTACACCTTACCTTATGCCGTTGCGTACTCCTGGCCCGTACGCTGGCACTGACCCGTGCGTCAGCACGTACCCTGACCATCCCACGTTTCCGTACCCTCACCTGTGCCATAAGACTTGCCGTTCCCTAACCCTAACCATAGCCCTGAACGGAAACCGACCACCAGCCCTACACCTTACCTTACGCCGTTACCTATTCCTGGCCAGTACGCTGGCACTGACCCGTGCGTCAGCACGTAGCCTGACACCCACACGTTTTCGTACCCTCACCTGTGCCCTAAGCTTTGCCGTTCCCTAACCGTAACCCTAGCCTGGAGTAGAAACCCACCGCCAGCCCTACACCTTACCTTACGCCGTACGCTACTCCTGACCCGTACGCTGGCAATGACCCGTGCGTCAGCACGTAGCCTGACCCTCCCACGTTTCCGTACCCTCACCTGTGCCCTAACCCTTGCCATTCCCTAACCCTAACACTAGCCCTTAACGCAAATCAACCACCAGCCCTACACTTTATCCTACGCCGTTGCCTACTCCGGGCCCGTACGCTGGCACTGACCCGTGCGTCAGCACGTAGCCCGACCCTCCCACGTTTCCGTACCCTCACCTGTGCCCTAAGCCTTGCCGTTACCTAACCCTATCCCTAGCCTGGAACAGAAACCAACCACCAGCCGTACACCTTACCTTATGCCATTGCCTACTCCTCGCCCGTACGCTGGCATTGACCCGTGCGTCACCACGTAGCCTGACCCTCCCACGTTACGTACCCTCACCTGTGCCCTAAGCCTTGCCGTTCCGTAACCCTAACCCTAGACCGGAACGGAAACCCACCACCAGCCCTAAACCTTACCCTACGCCGTTGCCTACTCCTGGCCTGTACTCTGGCACTGAACCATGCATCAGCACGTAGCCTTACCCTCCCGCGTTTCCGTACCCTGACCTGTGCCCTAAGCCTTGCCGTTCCCTAACCCTAACCCTAGCCCAGAACGCAAATCCACCACAAGCCCTACACTTTATCCTACGCCGTTGCCTACTCCTGGCCCGTACGCTGGCACTGACCCGTGCGTCAGCACGTAGCCCGACCCTCCCACGTTTCCGTACCCTCACCTGTGCCCTAAGCCTTGCCGTTCCCTAACCCTAACCCTAGCCCGGAATAGAAATCTACCATCAGCCCTATACCTTACATTACGCCGTACCCTACTCCTGACCCGTACGCTGGCACTGACCCGTGCGTCAGCACGTAGCCTGACCCGCCCACGTTTCCATACCCTCACCTGTGCCCTAAGCCTTGCCTTTCCCTAACACTAACCATAGCCCGGTACGCAAATCCACCACCAGCCCTTCACTGTATCCTACGCCGTTGCGTACTCCTGGCCCGTACGCTGGCACTGACCCGTGCGTCAGCACGTAGCCTGTCCCTCCCTCGTTTCCGTACCTTCACCTGTGCGCTAAACCTTGCCGTTCCCTAACCCTAACCCTAGCCTGGAACGGAAACCAACCACCAGCCCTACACCTTACCTTACGCCGTTGCCTACTCCTGGCCCGTACGCTGGCACTGACCCGTGCGTCACCACGATGCCTGACCCTCCCACCTTTCCGTACCCTCACCTGTGCCCTAAGAGTTGCCGTTCCCTATCCCTAACCCTAGCCCGGAATGGTAACCCACCACCAGGCCTACACCTTACCCTACGCCGTTGCCTACTCCTGGCCTGTACTCTGGCACTGACCTGTTCATCAGCACGTAGCCTTATCCACCCGCGTTTCTGTACCCTGACCCGCGCCCTAAGCCTTGCCGTTCCCTATCCCTAACCCTAGCCCAGAACGCAAATCCACCACCATTCCTACACTTTATCCTACGCCTTTGCCTACTCCTGGCCCGTACGCTGGCACTGACACGTGCATCAGCACGTAGCCCGACCCTCCCACGTTTCCGTACCCTCACCTGTGCCCTAAGACTTGCCGTTCCCTAACCCTAACCCTAGCCTGCAACGGAAACCCACCACCAGCCCAACACCTTACCTTACGCCGTTGCCTACTTCTGGCCCGTACGCTGGCACTGACACATGCGTCAGCACTTAGCCTGACCCTCCCACGTTTCCGTAGCCTCACCTGTGCCCTAAGCCTTGCCATTCCCTAACCCTAACCCTAGCCTGGAACGGAAAACAACCACCAGCCCTACACCTTACCTTACGCCGTTGCATACTCCTGGCCCATACGCTGGCACAGACTCGTGCGTCAGCACGTAGCCTGACCCTCCCACGTTTCCGTACCCTCACCTGTGCCCTAAGCCTTGCCGTTCCCTAACCCTAACCCTAACCCTAGCCCGGAACGGAAAACCACCAACAGCCCTACACCTTACCCTACGCCGTTTTCTTCTCCCGGCCTGTACTCTGGCACTGACCCGTGCATCAGCACGTAGCCTTACCCTCCCGCGTTTCCGTACCCTGACCTTTGCCCTAAGCCTTGCCTTTCCCTAACACTAACCCGCGCCCAGAACGCAAATTCACCACTATCCCTACACTTATTCCTACGCCATTGCCTACTCCTGGCCCGTACGCTGGCAATGACCCATGCGTCAGCACGTAGCCCGACCCTCCCACGTTTCCGTACCCTCACCTGTGCCCTAAGCCTTGCCGTTCCCTAACCATATACCTAGCCCGGAATCGAAACCCACCACCAGCCCTACACCTTACATTACGCAGTACCCTTCTCCTGACCCGTACGCTGGCACTGAACCGTGCGTCAGCACGTAGCCTGACCCTCCCACGTTTCCGTACCCTCACCTGTGCCCTAAGCCTTGCCGTTCCCTAACCCTAACTTTAGCCCGGAATAGAAATCCACCACAAGCCCTACACCATAACTTACGCCGTACTCTACGCCTGACCCGTACGCTGGCACTGACCCATACGTCAGCACGTACCCTCAGCCTCCCACGTTTCCGTACCCTCACCTGTACCCTAAGCCTTGCCGTTCCCTAAGCCTAACCCTAGCCCGGAACGCAAATCCACAACCGGCCCTACACAATATCCTACGCCGTTGCCTACTCCTGGCCCGTACGCTGACACTGACACATGCGTCAGCACGTAGCCCGACCATCCCACGTTTCCGTACCCTCACCTGTGCCCTAAGACTTGCGATACCCTAACCCTAACCCTAGCCCGGAACGGAAACCCACCACCAGCCCTACACCTTACCTTACGCCGTACCCTAATCCTGGCCCGTAGGCTGGCACAGAAACGTGCGTCAGCACGTAGCCTGACCCTCCCACGTTTCCGTACCCTCACCTTTGCCCTAAGGCTTGCTGTTCCCTAACCCTAACCCTAGCCCGGATTAGAAACCCACCACCAGCCCTACACCTTACCTTACGCCGTACCCTATTCCTGGCCCGTACGCTGGCACTGAACAGTGCGTCAGCATGTAGCCTGACCTTCCCAAGTTTCCGTACCCTCACCTGTGCCCTAAGCCTTGCCGTTCCCTAACCCTAACCCTAGCCCGGAATAGAAACACACCACCAGCCCTACCCCTTACATTACGCCGTACCCTACTCCTGACCCGTACGCTGTCACTGACCCATGCGTCAGCACGTAGCCTTACCCACCCGCGTTTCCGTACCCTGACCTGCGCCCTAAGCCTTGCCGTTCCCTAACACTAACCCTAGCCCGGAACGCAAATCCACCACCAGCCCTAAACTTTATCCTACGACGTTGCCTACTCCTGGCCCGTACGCTGGCACTGACCCGTGCGTCAGCACGTAGCCCGACCCTCCCACGTTTCAGTACCCTCACCTGTGCCCTAAGCCTTGCCGTTCCCTAACCCTAACCCTAGCCCGGAACGAAAACCCACCACCATCCCTACACCTTACCCTACGCCGTTGCCTACTCCCGGCCTGTACTCTGGCACTGACCCGTGCGTCAGCACGTAGCCTGACCCTCTCACGTTTCCGTACCCTCACCTGTGCCCTAAGCCTTGCCGTTCCCTAACCCTAACCCTAGCTCGGAACGGAAACCCACCACCAGCCGTACACCTTACCTTACGCCGTACCCTATTACTGGCACGTAGGCTGGCACTGAACCGTGCGTCAGCACGTTGCCTGACCCTCCCACGTTTCCGTACCCTCACCTGTGCCCTAAGAATTGCTGTTCCTTAACCCTAACCCTAGCCCGGAAAAGAAACCCACCACCAGCCCTACACCTTACCTTACGCCGTACCCAATTCCTGGCCCGTACGATGGCACTGATCCGTGCGTCCGCACGTAGCCAGACCCTCCCAAGTTTCCGTACCCTCAACTGTGGCCTAAGCCTTGCCGTTCCCTAACCCTATCCCTAGTCCGGAATAGAAACCCACCACCAGCCCTACACCATACGTTACACCGTACCCTACTCCTGACCTGTACGCTGGCACTGACCAGTGCGTCAGCACGTAGCCTGACCCTCCCACGTTTCCGTACCCTCACCTGTGCCCTAAGCCTTGCCGTTCCCTAACCCTAACCCTAGCCCGGAACGGAAACCCACCACCAGCCGTACACCTTACCTTACGCCGTACCCTATTACTGGCACGTAGGCTGGCACTGAACCGTGCGTCAGCACGTTGCCTGAACCTCCCACGTTTCCGTACCCTCACCTGTGCCCTAAGCATTGCTGTTCCTTAACCCTAACCCTAGCCCGGAAAAGAAACCCACCACCAGCCCTACACCTTACCTTACGCCGTACCCAATTCCTGGCCCGTACGATGGCACTGATCCGTGCGTCCGCACGTAGCCAGACCCTCCCAAGTTTCCGTACCCTCAACTGTGGCCTAAGCCTTGCCGTTCCCTAACCCTATCCCTAGTCCGGAATAGAAACCCACCACCAGCCCTACACCATACGTTACACCGTACCCTACTCCTGACCTGTACGCTGGCACTGACCAGTGCGTCAGCACGTAGCCTGACCCTCCCACGTTTCCGTACCCTCACCTGTGCCCTAAGCCTTGCCGTTCCCTAACCCTAACCCTAGCCCGGAACGCATATCCACCACCTGCCCTACACTTTATCCTACGCCGTTGCCTACACCTGGCCCGTATGCTGGCACTGACCCGTGCGTCAGCACGTAGCCCGACCATCCCACGTTTCCGTACCCTCACCTGTGTCCTAAGATTTGCCATTCCCTAACCCTAACCCTAGCCTGGAATGGAAACCAACCACCAGCCCTACACCTTACCTTACGCCGTTGCCTACTCCTGGCCCGTACGCTGGCACTGACCCGTGCGTCAGCACGTAGCCTAACCCTCCCATGTTTCTGTACCCTCACCTGTGCCCTAAGCCTTGCCTTTCCCTAACCAAAACCCTAGCCCGGAACGGAAACCCACCACCAGCCCTACACCTTACCTTACGCCGTAACCTATTCCTGGCCCGTACGCTGGCACTGAACCGTGCGTCAGCATGTAGCCTGACCCTCCCACGTTTCCTTACCCTCACCGGTGCCCTAAGCCTTGCCTTTCCCTTACCCTAACCTTAGCCCAGAATAGAAACCCACCACCAGCTCTACACCGTACCTTACGCCGTATCCTACTCCTGACCCGTACGCTGGCACTGAACCATGCGTCAGCACGTAGTCTGACCCTCCAACGTTTCCGTAACCTCACCTGTGCCCTAAGACTTGCCGTTCCCTAACCCTAAACCTAGCCCGGAACGGAAACCCACCACCAGTCCTGCACCTTAACTTACGCCGATCCCTAGTCCTGTCCCGTACGCTGGCACTGAACCGTGCGTCAGCACGTAGCCTGACCCTCCCACGTTTCTGTACCCACACCTGTGCCCTAAGCCTTGCCGTTCCCTAACCTTAACCCTTGCCCGGAACGCAAATCCACCACCAGCCCTACACTTTTTCCTATGCCGTTGCCTACGCCTGGCCCGTACGCTGGCACTGACCCGTGCGTCAGCACGTAGCCCGACCATCCCACGTTTCCGTACCCTCACCTGTGCCCTAAGCCTTGCCATTCCCTAACCCTAATCCTAGCCTGGAACGGAAACCAACCACCAGCCCTACACCTTACCTTACGCCGTTGCCTACTCCTCTCCCGTACGCTGGCATTGACCCGTGCGTCATCACGTAACCTGACCCTCCCACGTCTCCGTACCCTCACCTGTGCCCTAAGCCTTGCGGTTCCCTAACCCTAACCCTAGCCTGGAATAGAAACCCACCACCAGCCCTACACCTTACCTTACGCCGTACGCTACTCCTGACCCGTACGCTGGCAATGACCCGTGCGTCAGCACGTAGCCTGACTCTCCCACGTTTCCGTACCCTGACCTGTGCCCTAAGACTTGCCGTTCCCTAACCATAACCCTAGCACAGAACGCAAATCCACCACCAGCCCTACACTTTATCCTACGCTGTTGCCTACTCCTGGCCCGTACGCTGGCACTGACCCATGCGTCAGCACGTAACCCGAGCCTCCCACGTTTCCGTACCCTCACCTGTGCCCTAAGGCTTGCCGTTCCCTAACCCTAACCCTAGCCTGGAACGGAAACTAACCACCAGCCCTACACCTTACCTTACGCCGTTGCCTACTCCTGGTCCGTACGCTGGCACTGACACGTGCGTCAGCACGTAGCGTGACCCTCCCACGTTTCCGTACCCTCACCTGTGCCCTAAGCCTTGCCGTTCACTAACCCTAACCCTAGCCCGGAATGGAAACCCACCACCTGCCCTACACCTTACCCTATGCCGTTGCCTACTCCTGGCCTGTACTCTGGCACTGACACGTGCATCAGGATGTAGCGTACCCTCCCGCGTTTCGGTACCCTGACCAGTGCCCAAAGCCTTGCAGTTCCCTAACCCTAACCCTAGCCCTGAACGCAAATCCATCACCAGCCCTACACTTTATCCTACGCCGTTGCCTACTCCTGGCCCGTACGCTGGCACTGAACCGTGCGTCAGCACGTAGCCGGACCCTCCCACGTTTCCGTACCCTCACCTGTGCCCTAAGCCTTGCCGTTCCCTAACCCTAACCCTAGCCCTGAATAGAAACCCACCACCAGCCCTAAACCATACCTTACGCCGTACCCTACTACTGACCCGTACGCTGGCACTGACCCGTGCGTCAGCACGTAGCCTGACACTCCCACGTTTCCGTAACCTCACCTATGCCCTAATCCTTGCCGTTCCCTAACCCTAACCCTAGCCGGGAATAGAAACCCACCACCAGCCCTACACCTTACCTTACGCCGTAACCTATTCCTGTCCCTTACGCTGGCACAGAACCGTGTGTCAGCATGTAGCCTGACCCTCCCACGTTTCCGTACCATCACCTGTGCCCTAAGCCCTGCCGTTCCCTTACCCTAATCGTAGCCTGGAACGGAAACCCACCACCAGTCCTACATCTTACCTTACGCCGTTGCCTACACCTGGCCCGTATGCTGGCACTGACCCGTGTGTCAGCACGTAGCCTGACCGTCCCACGTTTCTGTAACCTCACCTGTGCCCTAAGCCTAGCCGTTCCCTAAGCCAAACCCTAGCCCGGAACGGAAACCTACCACCAGCCCTACACCTTACCCTACGCCGTTGCCTACTCCTGGCCTGTACTCTGGCACTGACCCGTGCATCAGCAGGTAGTCTTACCCTCCCGCGTTTCCGTTCCCTGACCTGTGCCCTAAGCCTTGCCATTCCCTAACCCTAACCCTTGCCCAGAACGCATATCAACCACCAGCCCTACACTTTATCCTACGCCGTTGCCTACTCCTGGCCCGTACGCTGGCACTGACCAGTGTGTCAGCACGGAGCCCGACCCTCCCACGTTTCCGTACCATCACCTGTGCCCTAAGCCTTGCCGTTCCCTAACCCTAACCCTAGCCTGGAACGGAAATCAACCACAAGCCCTACACCTTACCTTACGCCGTACCCTACTCCTGGCCCGTACGCTGGCACTGACCCGTGCGTCAGCACGTAGCCTAACACTCCCACGTTTCCGTACCCTCACCTGTGCCCTAAGCCTTGCCGTTCCCTAACCATAACCCTAGCCCGGAACGGAAACCCACCACCAGCCCTACACCTTACCTTACGCCGTAACCTATTCCGGGCCCGTACGCTGGCACTGAATCGTGCGTCAGCATGTAGCCTGACCCTCCCACGTTTCCGTACCCTCACCTGTGCCCTAAGCCTTGCCGTTCCCTAACCCTAATCCTCGCCCAGAACGGAAAACAACCACCAGCCCTACACCTTACCTTACGCCGTTGCCTACTCCTCTCCCGTACGCTGGCATTGACCCGTGCGTCAGCACGTAACCTGACCCTCCCACGTCTCCGTACCCTCACCTGTGCCCTAAGCCTTGAGGTTCCCTAATCCTAACCCTAGCCTGGAATAGAAACCGACCACCAGCCCTACACCTTACCTTACGCCGTACGCTACTCCTGACCCGCACGCTGGCAATGACCCGTGCGTCAGCACGTAGCCTGACTCTCTCACGTTTCCGTACCCTCAACTGTGCCCTAAGCCTTGCCGTTCCCTAACCCTAACACTAGCCCGGAACGCAAATCCACCAGCAGCCCTACACTTTATCCTACGCCGTTGCCTACTCCTGAACCGTACGCTGGCACTGACCCGTGCGTCAGCACGTAGCCCGAACCTCCCACGTTTCCGTACCCTCACCTGTGCCCTAAGCCTTGCCGTTCCCTAACCCTAACCCTAGCCTGGAACGGAAACCAACCACCAGCCGTACACCTTACCTTACGCCGTTGCCTACTCCTGGCCTGTACTCTGGCACTGAACCGTGCATCAGCACGTAGCCTTACCCTCCCGCGTTTCCGTACCCTGACCTGTGCCCTAAGACTTGCCGTTCCCTAACCATAACCCTAGCCCAGAACGCAAATCCACCACCAGCCCTACACTTTATCCTACGCCGTTGCCTACTCCTGGCCCGTACGCTGGCACTGACCCATGCGTCAGCACGTAACCCGAGCCTCCCACGTTTCTGTACCCTCACCTGTGCCCTAAGGCTTGCCGTTCCCTAACCCTAACCCTAGCCTGGAACGGAAACTCACCACCAGCCCTACACCTTACCTTACGCCGTTGCCTACTCCTGGTCCGTACGCTGGCACTGACACGTGCGTCAGCACGTAGCGTGACCCTCCCACGTTTCCGTACCCTCACCTGTGCACTAAGCCTTGCCGTTCACTAACCCTAACCCTAGCCCGGAAAGGAAACCCACCACCTGCCCTACACCTTACCCTATGCCGTTGCCTACTCCTGGCCTGTACTCTGGCACTGACCCGTGCATCAGGATGTAGCCTTACCCTCCCGCGTTTCCGTTCCCTGACCTGTGCCCTAAGCCTTGCCATTCCCTAACCCTAACCCTTGCCCAGAACGCATATCAACCACCAGCCCTACACTTTATCCTATGCTGTTGCCTACTCCTGGCCCGTACGCTGGCACTGACCAGTGTGTCAGCACGGAGCCCGACCCTCCCACGTTTCCGTACCATCACCTGTGCCCTAAGCCTTGCCGTTCCCTAACACTAACCATAGCCTGGAACGGAAATCAACCACAAGCCCTACACCATACCTTACGCCGTACCCTACTCCTGGGCCGTACGCTGTCACTGACCCGTGCGTCAGCACGTAGCCTGACACTCCCACGTTTCCGTACCCTCACCTGTGCCCTAAGCCTTGCCGTTCCCTAACCATAACCCTAGCCCAGAACGGAAACCCACCAGCAGCCCTACACCTTACCTTACGCCGTAACCTATTCCTGGCCCGTACGCTGGCACTAAACCGTGCGTCAGCATGTAGCCTGACCCTCCCACTTTTCCGAACCCTCACCTGCGCCCTAAGCCTTGCCGTTCCCTAACCCTAATCCTAGCCTGGAACCGAAAACAACCACCACCCCTACACCTTACCTTACGCCGTTGCCTACTCCTCTCCCGTACGCTGGCATTGACCCGTGCGTCAGCACGTAACCTGACCCTCCCACGTCTACGTACCCTCACCTGTGCCCTAAGCCTTGCGGTTCCCTAATCCTAACCGTAGCCTGGAATATAAACCCACCACCAGCCCTACACCTTACCTTAGGCCGTACGCTACTCCTGACCCGGACGCTGGCAATGACCCGTGCGTCAGCACGTAGCCTGACTCTCCCATGTTTCCGTACCCTCAACTGTGCCCTAAGCCTTGCCGTTCCCGAACCCTAACACTAGCCCGGAACGCAAATCCACCACCAGCCCTACACTTTATCCTACGCCGTTGCCTACTCCTGGACCGTACGCTGGCACTGACCCGTGCGTCAGCACGTAGTCTGACCATCCAACGTTTCTGTACCCTCACCTGTGCCCTAAGCCTTGCCGTTCCCTAACCCTAACCCTAGCCCGGAACGGAAACCCACCACCAGTCCTGCACCTTAACTTACGCCGATCCCTAGTCCTGGCCCGTACGCTGGCACTGAACCGTGCGTCAGCACGTAGCCTGACCCTCCCACGTTTCTGTACCCACACCTGTGCCCTAAGCCTTGCCGTTCCCTAAACTTAACCCTTGCCCGGAACGCAAATCCACCACCAGCCCTACACTTTTTCCTATGCCGTTGCCTACTCCTGGCCCGTACGCTGGCACTGACCCGTGCGTCAGCACGTAGCCCGACCATCCCACGTTTCCGTACCCTCACCTGTGCCCTAAGCCTTGCCGTTCCCTAACCCTAATCCTAGCCTGGAACGGAAACCAACCACCAGCCCTACACCTTACCTTACGCCATTGCCTACTCCTCTCACGTACGCTGGCATTGACCCGTGCGTCAGCACGTAACCTGACCCTCCCACGTCTGCGTACCCTCACCTGTGCCCTAAGCCTTGTGGTTCCCTAACCCTAACCCTAGCCTGGAATAGAAACCCACCACCAGCCCTACACCATACCTTACGCCGTACGCTACTCCTGACCCGTACGCTGGCAATGACCCGTGCGTCAGCACGTAGCCTGACTCTCCCACGTTTCCGTACCCTGACCTGTGCCCTAAGACTTGCCGTTCCCTAACAATAACCCTAGCCCAAAACGCAAATCCACCACCAGCCCTACACTTTATCCTACGCCGTTGCCTACTCCTGGCCCGTACGCTGGCACTGACCCATGCGTCAGCACGTAACCCGAGCCTCCCACGTTTCCATACCCTCACCTGTGCCCTAAGGCTTGCCGTTCCCTAACCCTAACCCTAGCCTGGAACGGAAACTAACCACCAGCCCTACACCTTACCTTACGCCGTTGCCTACTCCTGGTCCGTACGCTGGCTCTGACACGTGCGTCAGCACGTAGCGTGACCATCCCACGTTTCCGTACCCTCACCTGTGCACTAAGCCTTGCCGTTCACTAACCCTAACCCTAGCCCGGAAAGGAAACCCACCACCTGCCCTACACCTTACCCTATGCCGTTGCCTACTCCTGGCCTGTACTCTGGCACTGACCCGTGCATCAGGATGTAGCCTTACCCTCCCGCGTTTCGGTACCCTGACCAGTGCCCAAAGCCTTGCCGTTCCCTAACCCTAACCCTAGCCCTGAACGCAAATCCATCACCAGCCCTACACTTTATCCTACGCCGTTGCCTACTCCTGGCCCGTACGCTGGCACTGACCCGTGCGTCAGCACGTAGCCTGAAACTCCCACGATTCCGTACCCTCACCTGTGCCCTAAGCCTTGCCGTTCCCTAACCCTAACCCTAGCCCTGAATAGAAACCCACCACCAGCCCTACACCTTACCTTACGCCGTACCCTAATCCTGGCCCGTAGGCTGGCACAGAAACGTGCGTCAGCACGTAGCCTGACCCTCCCACGTTTCCGTACCCTCACCTTTGCCCTAAGGCTTGCTGTTCCCTAACCCTAACCCTAGCCCGGATTAGAAACCCACCACCAGCCCTACACCTTACCTTACGCCGTACCCTATTCCTGGCCCGTACGCTGGCACTGAACAGTGCGTCAGCACGTAGCCTGACCTTCCCAAGTTTCCGTACCCTCACCTGTGCCCTAAGCCTTGCCGTTCCCTAACCCTAACCCTAGCCCGGAATAGAAACACACCACCAGCCCTACCCCTTACATTACGCCGTACCCTACTCCTGACCCGTACGCTGTCACTGACCCATGCGTCAGCACGTAGCCTTACCCACCCGCGTTTCCGTACCCTGACCTGCGCCCTAAGCCTTGCCGTTCCCTAACACTAACCCTAGCCCGGAACGCAAATCCACCACCAGCCCTAAACTTTATCCTACGACGTTGCCTACTCCTGGCCCGTACGCTGGCACTGACCCGTGCGTCAGCACGTAGCCCGACCCTCCCACGTTTCAGTACCCTCACCTGTGCCCTAAGCCTTGCCGTTCCCTAACCCTAACCCTAGCCCGGAACGAAAACCCACCACCATCCCTACACCTTACCCTACGCCGTTGCCTACTCCCGGCCTGTACTCTGGCACTGACCCGTGCGTCAGCACGTAGCCTGACCCTCTCACATTTCCGTACCCTCACCTGTGCCCTAAGCCTTGCCGTTCCCTAACCCTAACCCTAGCCCGGAACGGAAACCCACCACCAGCCGTACACCTTACCTTACGCCGTACCCTATTACTGGCACGTAGGCTGGCACTGAACCGTGCGTCAGCACGTTGCCTGACCCTCCCACGTTTCCGTACCCTCACCTGTGCCCTAAGCATTGCTGTTCCTTAACCCTAACCCTAGCCCGGAAAAGAAACCCACCACCAGCCCTACACCTTACCTTACGCCGTACCCAATTCCTGGCCCATACGATGGCACTGATCCGTGCGTCCGCACGTAGCCAGACCCTCCCAAGTTTCCGTACCCTCAACTGTGGCCTAAGCCTTGCCGTTCCCTAACCCTATCCCTAGTCCGGAATAGAAACCCACCACCAGCCCTACACCATACGTTACACCGTACCCTACTCCTGACCTGTACGCTGGCACTGACCAGTGCGTCAGCACGTAGCCTGACCCTCCCACGTTTCCGTACCCTCACCTGTGCCCTAAGCCTTGCCGTTCCCTAACCCTAACCCTAGCCCGGAACGGAAACCCACCACCAGCCGTACACCTTACCTTACGCCGTACCCTATTACTGGCACGTAGGCTGGCACTGAACCGTGCGTCAGCACGTTGCCTGACCCTCCCACGTTTCCGTACCCTCACCTGTGCCCTAAGCATTGCTGTTCCTTAACCCTAACCCTAGCCCGGAAAAGAAACCCACCACCAGCCCTACACCTTACCTTACGCCGTACCCAATTCCTGGCCCGTACGATGGCACTGATCCGTGCGTCCGCACGTAGCCAGACCCTCCCAAGTTTCCGTACCCTCAACTGTGGCCTAAGCCTTGCCGTTCCCTAACCCTATCCCTAGTCCGGAATAGAAACCCACCACCAGCCCTACACCATACGTTACACCGTACCCTACTCCTGACCTGTACGCTGGCACTGACCAGTGCGTCAGCACGTAGCCTGACCCTCCCACGTTTCCGTACCCTCACCTGTGCCCTAAGCCTTGCCGTTCCCTAACCCTAACCCTAGCCCGGAACGCATATCCACCACCTGCCCTACACTTTATCCTACGCCGTTGCCTACACCTGGCCCGTATGCTGGCACTGACCCGTGCGTCAGCACGTAGCCCGACCATCCCACGTTTCCGTACCCTCACCTGTGTCCTAAGATTTGCCATTCCCTAACCCTAACCCTAGCCTGGAATGGAAACCAACCACCAGCCCTACACCTTACCTTACGCCGTTGCCTACTCCTGGCCCGTACGCTGGCACTGACCCGTGCGTCAGCACGTAGCCTGACCCTCCCATGTTTCTGTACCCTCACCTGTGCCCTAAGCCTTGCCTTTCCCTAACCAAAACCCTAGCCCGGAACGGAAACCCACCACCAGCCCTACACCTTACCTTACGCCGTAACCTATTCCTGGCCCGTACGCTGGCACTGAACCGTGCGTCAGCATGTAGCCTGACCCTCCCACGTTTCCTTACCCTCACCGGTGCCCTAAGCCTTGCCTTTCCCTTACCCTAACCTTAGCCCAGAATAGAAACCCACCACCAGCTCTACACCGTACCTTACGCCGTATCCTACTCCTGACCCGTACGCTGGCACTGAACCATGCGTCAGCACGTAGTCTGACCCTCCAACGTTTCCGTAACCTCACCTGTGCCCTAAGACTTGCCGTTCCCTAACCCTAAACCTAGCCCGGAACGGAAACCCACCACCAGTCCTGCACCTTAACTTACGCCGATCCCTAGTCCTGTCCTGTACGCTGGCACTGAACCGTGCGTCAGCACGTAGCCTGACCCTCCCACGTTTCTGTACCCACACCTGTGCCCTAAGCCTTGCCGTTCCCTAACCTTAACCCTTGCCCGGAACGCAAATCCACCACCAGCCCTACACTTTTTCCTATGCCGTTGCCTACTCCTGGCCCGTACGCTGGCACTGACCCGTGCGTCAGCACGTAGCCCGACCATCCCACGTTTCCGTACCCTCACCTGTGCCCTAAGCCTTGCCATTCCCTAACCCTAATCCTAGCCTGGAACGGAAACCAACCACCAGCCCTACACCTTACCTTACGCCGTTGCCTACTCCTCTCCCGTACGCTGGCATTGACCCGTGCGTCATCACGTAACCTGACCCTCCCACGTCTCCGTACCCTCACCTGTGCCCTAAGCCTTGCGGTTCCCTAACCCTAACCCTAGCCTGGAATAGAAACCCACCACCAGCCCTACACCTTACCTTACGCCGTACGCTACTCCTGACCCGTACGCTGGCAATGACCCGTGCGTCAGCACGTAGCCTGACTCTCCCACGTTTCCGTACCCTGACCTGTGCCCTAAGACTTGCCGTTCCCTAACCATAACCCTAGCACAGAACGCAAATCCACCACCAGCCCTACACTTTATCCTACGCTGTTGCCTACTCCTGGCCCGTACGCTGGCACTGACCCATGCGTCAGCACGTAACCCGAGCCTCCCACGTTTCCGTACCCTCACCTGTGCCCTAAGGCTTGCCGTTCCCTAACCCTAACCCTAGCCTGGAACGGAAACTAACCACCAGCCCTACACCTTACCTTACGCCGTTGCCTACTCCTGGTCCGTACGCTGGCACTGACACGTGCGTCAGCACGTAGCGTGACCCTCCCACGTTTCCGTACCCTCACCTGTGCCCTAAGCCTTGCCGTTCACTAACCCTAACCCTAGCCCGGAATGGAAACCCACCACCTGCCCTACACCTTACCCTATGCCGTTGCCTACTCCTGGCCTGTACTCTGGCACTGACACGTGCATCAGGATGTAGCGTACCCTCCCGCGTTTCGGTACCCTGACCAGTGCCCAAAGCCTTGCAGTTCCCTAACCCTAACCCTAGCCCTGAACGCAAATCCATCACCAGCCCTACACTTTATCCTACGCCGTTGCCTACTCCTGGCCCGTACGCTGGCACTGAACCGTGCGTCAGCACGTAGCCGGACCCTCCCACGTTTCCGTACCCTCACCTGTGCCCTAAGCCTTGCCGTTCCCTAACCCTAACCCTAGCCCTGAATAGAAACCCACCACCAGCCCTAAACCATACCTTACGCCGTACCCTACTACTGACCCGTACGCTGGCACTGACCCGTGCGTCAGCACGTAGCCTGACACTCCCACGTTTCCGTAACCTCACCTATGCCCTAATCCTTGCCGTTCCCTAACCCTAACCCTAGCCGGGAATAGAAACCCACCACCAGCCCTACACCTTACCTTACGCCGTAACCTATTCCTGTCCCTTACGCTGGCACAGAACCGTGTGTCAGCATGTAGCCTGACCCTCCCACGTTTCCGTACCATCACCTGTGCCCTAAGCCCTGCCGTTCCCTTACCCTAATCGTAGCCTGGAACGGAAACCCACCACCAGTCCTACATCTTACCTTACGCCGTTGCCTACACCTGGCCCGTATGCTGGCACTGACCCGTGTGTCAGCACGTAGCCTGACCGTCCCACGTTTCTGTAACCTCACCTGTGCCCTAAGCCTAGCCGTTCCCTAAGCCAAACCCTAGCCCGGAACGGAAACCTACCACCAGCCCTACACCTTACCCTACGCCGTTGCCTACTCCTGGCCTGTACTCTGGCACTGACCCGTGCATCAGCAGGTAGTCTTACCCTCCCGCGTTTCCGTTCCCTGACCTGTGCCCTAAGCCTTGCCATTCCCTAACCCTAACCCTTGCCCAGAACGCATATCAACCACCAGCCCTACACTTTATCCTACGCCGTTGCCTACTCCTGGCCCGTACGCTGGCACTGACCAGTGTGTCAGCACGGAGCCCGACCCTCCCACGTTTCCGTACCATCACCTGTGCCCTAAGCCTTGCCGTTCCCTAACCCTAACCCTAGCCTGGAACGGAAATCAACCACAAGCCCTACACCTTACCTTACGCCGTACCCTACTCCTGGCCCGTACGCTGGCACTGACCCGTGCGTCAGCACGTAGCCTAACACTCCCACGTTTCCGTACCCTCACCTGTGCCCTAAGCCTTGCCGTTCCCTAACCATAACCCTAGCCCGGAACGGAAACCCACCACCAGCCCTACACCTTACCTTACGCCGTAACCTATTCCGGGCCCGTACGCTGGCACTGAATCGTGCGTCAGCATGTAGCCTGACCCTCCCACGTTTCCGTACCCTCACCTGTGCCCTAAGCCTTGCCGTTCCCTAACCCTAATCCTCGCCCAGAACGGAAAACAACCACCAGCCCTACACCTTACCTTACGCCGTTGCCTACTCCTCTCCCGTACGCTGGCATTGACCCGTGCGTCAGCACGTAACCTGACCCTCCCACGTCTCCGTACCCTCACCTGTGCCCTAAGCCTTGAGGTTCCCTAATCCTAACCCTAGCCTGGAATAGAAACCGACCACCAGCCCTACACCTTACCTTACGCCGTACGCTACTCCTGACCCGCACGCTGGCAATGACCCGTGCGTCAGCACGTAGCCTGACTCTCTCACGTTTCCGTACCCTCAACTGTGCCCTAAGCCTTGCCGTTCCCTAACCCTAACACTAGCCCGGAACGCAAATCCACCAGCAGCCCTACACTTTATCCTACGCCGTTGCCTACTCCTGAACCGTACGCTGGCACTGACCCGTGCGTCAGCACGTAGCCCGAACCTCCCACGTTTCCGTACCCTCACCTGTGCCCTAAGCCTTGCCGTTCCCTAACCCTAACCCTAGCCTGGAACGGAAACCAACCACCAGCCGTACACCTTACCTTACGCCGTTGCCTACTCCTGGCCTGTACTCTGGCACTGAACCGTGCATCAGCACGTAGCCTTACCCTCCCGCGTTTCCGTACCCTGACCTGTGCCCTAAGACTTGCCGTTCCCTAACCATAACCCTAGCCCAGAACGCAAATCCACCACCAGCCCTACACTTTATCCTACGCCGTTGCCTACTCCTGGCCCGTACGCTGGCACTGACCCATGCGTCAGCACGTAACCCGAGCCTCCCACGTTTCTGTACCCTCACCTGTGCCCTAAGGCTTGCCGTTCCCTAACCCTAACCCTAGCCTGGAACGGAAACTCACCACCAGCCCTACACCTTACCTTACGCCGTTGCCTACTCCTGGTCCGTACGCTGGCACTGACACGTGCGTCAGCACGTAGCGTGACCCTCCCACGTTTCCGTACCCTCACCTGTGCACTAAGCCTTGCCGTTCACTAACCCTAACCCTAGCCCGGAAAGGAAACCCACCACCTGCCCTACACCTTACCCTATGCCGTTGCCTACTCCTGGCCTGTACTCTGGCACTGACCCGTGCATCAGGATGTAGCCTTACCCTCCCGCGTTTCCGTTCCCTGACCTGTGCCCTAAGCCTTGCCATTCCCTAACCCTAACCCTTGCCCAGAACGCATATCAACCACCAGCCCTACACTTTATCCTATGCTGTTGCCTACTCCTGGCCCGTACGCTGGCACTGACCAGTGTGTCAGCACGGAGCCCGACCCTCCCACGTTTCCGTACCATCACCTGTGCCCTAAGCCTTGCCGTTCCCTAACACTAACCATAGCCTGGAACGGAAATCAACCACAAGCCCTACACCATACCTTACGCCGTACCCTACTCCTGGGCCGTACGCTGTCACTGACCCGTGCGTCAGCACGTAGCCTGACACTCCCACGTTTCCGTACCCTCACCTGTGCCCTAAGCCTTGCCGTTCCCTAACCATAACCCTAGCCCAGAACGGAAACCCACCAGCAGCCCTACACCTTACCTTACGCCGTAACCTATTCCTGGCCCGTACGCTGGCACTAAACCGTGCGTCAGCATGTAGCCTGACCCTCCCACTTTTCCGAACCCTCACCTGCGCCCTAAGCCTTGCCGTTCCCTAACCCTAATCCTAGCCTGGAACCGAAAACAACCACCACCCCTACACCTTACCTTACGCCGTTGCCTACTCCTCCCCCGTACGCTGGCATTGACCCGTGCGTCAGCACGTAACCTGACCCTCCCACGTCTACGTACCCTCACCTGTGCCCTAAGCCTTGCGGTTCCCTAATCCTAACCGTAGCCTGGAATATAAACCCACCACCAGCCCTACACCTTACCTTAGGCCGTACGCTACTCCTGACCCGGACGCTGGCAATGACCCGTGCGTCAGCACGTAGCCTGACTCTCCCATGTTTCCGTACCCTCAACTGTGCCCTAAGCCTTGCCGTTCCCGAACCCTAACACTAGCCCGGAACGCAAATCCACCACCAGCCCTACACTTTATCCTACGCCGTTGCCTACTCCTGGACCGTACGCTGGCACTGACCCGTGCGTCAGCACGTAGTCTGACCATCCAACGTTTCTGTACCCTCACCTGTGCCCTAAGCCTTGCCGTTCCCTAACCCTAACCCTAGCCCGGAACGGAAACCCACCACCAGTCCTGCACCTTAACTTACGCCGATCCCTAGTCCTGGCCCGTACGCTGGCACTGAACCGTGCGTCAGCACGTAGCCTGACCCTCCCACGTTTCTGTACCCACACCTGTGCCCTAAGCCTTGCCGTTCCCTAAACTTAACCCTTGCCCGGAACGCAAATCCACCACCAGCCCTACACTTTTTCCTATGCCGTTGCCTACTCCTGGCCCGTACGCTGGCACTGACCCGTGCGTCAGCACGTAGCCCGACCATCCCACGTTTCCGTACCCTCACCTGTGCCCTAAGCCTTGCCGTTCCCTAACCCTAATCCTAGCCTGGAACGGAAACCAACCACCAGCCCTACACCTTACCTTACGCCATTGCCTACTCCTCTCACGTACGCTGGCATTGACCCGTGCGTCAGCACGTAACCTGACCCTCCCACGTCTGCGTACCCTCACCTGTGCCCTAAGCCTTGTGGTTCCCTAACCCTAACCCTAGCCTGGAATAGAAACCCACCACCAGCCCTACACCATACCTTACGCCGTACGCTACTCCTGACCCGTACGCTGGCAATGACCCGTGCGTCAGCACGTAGCCTGACTCTCCCACGTTTCCGTACCCTGACCTGTGCCCTAAGACTTGCCGTTCCCTAACAATAACCCTAGCCCAAAACGCAAATCCACCACCAGCCCTACACTTTATCCTACGCCGTTGCCTACTCCTGGCCCGTACGCTGGCACTGACCCATGCGTCAGCACGTAACCCGAGCCTCCCACGTTTCCATACCCTCACCTGTGCCCTAAGGCTTGCCGTTCCCTAACCCTAACCCTAGCCTGGAACGGAAACTAACCACCAGCCCTACACCTTACCTTACGCCGTTGCCTACTCCTGGTCCGTACGCTGGCTCTGACACGTGCGTCAGCACGTAGCGTGACCATCCCACGTTTCCGTACCCTCACCTGTGCACTAAGCCTTGCCGTTCACTAACCCTAACCCTAGCCCGGAAAGGAAACCCACCACCTGCCCTACACCTTACCCTATGCCGTTGCCTACTCCTGGCCTGTACTCTGGCACTGACCCGTGCATCAGGATGTAGCCTTACCCTCCCGCGTTTCGGTACCCTGACCAGTGCCCAAAGCCTTGCCGTTCCCTAACCCTAACCCTAGCCCTGAACGCAAATCCATCACCAGCCCTACACTTTATCCTACGCCGTTGCCTACTCCTGGCCCGTACGCTGGCACTGACCCGTGCGTCAGCACGTAGCCTGAAACTCCCACGATTCCGTACCCTCACCTGTGCCCTAAGCCTTGCCGTTCCCTAACCCTAACCCTAGCCCTGAATAGAAACCCACCACCAGCCCTAAACCATACCTTACGCCGTACCCTACTACTGACCCGTACGCTGTCACTGACCCGTGCGTCAGCACGTAGCCTGACACTCCCACGTTTCCGTAAGCTCACCTATGCCCTAAGCCTTGCCGTTCCCTAACCCTAACCCTAGCCCCGAACAGAAACCCACCACCAGCCCTACACCTTACCTTACGCCGTAACCTATTCCTGTCCCTTACGCTGGCACAGAACCGTGTGTCAGCATGTAGCCTGACCTTCCCACGTTTCCGTACCCTCACCTGTGCCCTAAGCCCTGCCGTTCCCTTACCCTAATCCTAGCCTGGAACGGAAACCCACCACCAGCCCTACATCTTACCTTACGCCATTGCCTACACCTGGCCCGTATGCTGGCACTGACCCGTGCGTCAGCACGTAGCCTGTCCTTCCCACGTTTCTGTAACCTCACCTGTGCCCTAAGCCTAGCCGTTCCCTAAGCCAAACCCTAGCCCGGAAAGGAAACCTACCACCAGCCCTACACCTTACCCTACGCCGTTGCCTACTCCTGGCCTGTACTCTGGCACTGACCCGTGCATCAGCAGGTAGTCTTACCCTCCCGCGTTTCCGTTCCCTGACCTGTGCCCTAAGCCTTGCCATTCCCAAACCCTAACCCTTGCCCAGAACGCATATCAACCACCAGCCCTACACATTATCCTACACCGTTGCCTACTCCTGGCCCGTACGCTGGCACTGACCAGTGTGTCAGCACGGAGCCCGACCCTCCCACGTTTCCGTACCATCACCTGTGCCCTAAGCCTTGCCGTTCCCTAACCCTAACCCTAGCCTGGAACGGAAATCAACCACAAGCCCTACACCTTACCTTACGCCGTACCCTACTCCTGGCCCGTACGCTGGCACTGACCCGTGCGTCAGCACGTAGCCTGACACTCCCACGTTTCCGTACCCTCACCTGTGCCCTAAGCCTTGCCGTTCCCTAACCATAACCCTAGCCCGGAACGGAAACCCACCACCAGCCCTACACCTTACCTTACGCCGTAACCTATTCCTGGCCCGTACGCTGGCACTGGACCGTGCGTCAGCATGTAGCCTGACCCTCCCACGTTTCGGTACCCTCACCTGTGCCCTAAGCCTTGCCGTTCCCTAACCCTAATCCTAGCCTGGAACGGAAAACAACCACCAGCCCTACACCTTACCTTACGCCGTTGCCTACTCCTCCCCCGTACGCTGGCATTGACCCGTGCGTCAGCACGTAACCTGACCCTCCCACGTCTCCGTACCCTCACCTGTGCCCTAAGCCTTGCGGTTCCCTAATCCTAACCCTAGCCTGGAATAGAAACCGACCACCAGCCCTACACCTTACCTTACGCCATACGCTACTGCTGACTCGGACGCTGGCAATGACCCGTGCGTCAGCACGTAGCCTGACTCTCTCACGTTTCCGTACCCTCAACAGTGCCCTAAGCCTTGCCGTTCCCTAACCCTAACACTAGCCCGGAACGCAAATCCACCACCAGCCCTACACTTTATCCTACGCCGTTGCCTACTCCTGGACCGTACGCTGGCACTGACACGTGCGTCAGCACGTAGCCCGAACCTCCCACGTTTCCGTACCCTCACCTGTGCCCTAAGCCCTGCCGTTCCCTAACCCTAACCCTAGCCTGGAACGGAAACCAACCACCAGCCGTACACCTTACCTTACGCCGTTGCCTACTCCTGGCCTGTACTCTGGCACTGAACCGTGCATCAGCACGTAGCCTTACCCTCCCGCGTTTCCGTACCCTGACCTGTGCCCTAAGCCTTGCCGTTCCCTAACCCTAACCCTAGCCCAGAACGCAAATCCACCACCAGCCCTACACTTTATCCTACGCCGTTGCCTACTCCTGGCACGTACGCTGGCACTGACCCGTGCGTCAGCACGGAGCCCGACCCTCCCACGTTTCCGTACCCTCACCTGTGCCCTAAATCTTGCCGTTCCCTAACCCTAACCCTAGCCTGGAACGGAAACCAACCACCAGCCCTACACCTTACCTTACGCCGTTGCCTACTCCTGGCCCGTTCGCTGGCACGAACCCGTGCGTCAGCACGTAGCCTGACGCTCCCACGTTTCCGTACCCTCTCCTTTGCCCTAAGACTTGCCGTTCCCTAACCCTAACCCTAGCCCGGATTAGAAACCCACCACCAGCCCTACACCTTACCTTACGCCGTACCCTATTCCTGGCCCGTACGCTGGCACTGAATAGTGCGTCAGCACGTAGCCTGACCCTCCCAAGTTTCCGTAACCTCACCTGTGCCCTAAGCCTTGCCGTTCCCTATCCCTAACCCTAGCCCGGAATAGAAACCCACCACCAGCCCTACACCTTACATTACGCCGTACCCTACTCCTGACCCGTACGCTGGCACTGACCCGTGCGTCAGCACGTAGCCCGACCCTCCCACGTTTCCGTACCCTCACCTGTGCCCTAAGCCTTGCCGTTCCACAACCCTAACCCTAGCCCGGAACGGAAACCCACCACCAGCCCTACACCTTACCCTACGCCGTTGCCTACTCCTGGCCTATACTCTGGCACTGAACCGTGCATCAGCACGTAGCCTTAACCTCCCGCGTTTCTGTACCCTGACCTGTGCCCTAAGCCTTGCCGTTCCCTAACCCTAACCCTAGCCCAGAACGCAAATCCACCACCAGCCCTACACTTTATCCTACGCCGTTGCCTACTCCTGGCCCGTACGCTGGCACTGACCCGTGCGTCAGCATGGAACCCGACCCTCCCAAGTTTCCGTACCCTCACATGTGCCCTAAGCCTTGCCGTTCCATAACACTAACCCTAGCCTGGAACGGAAACCAACCACCAGCCCTACACCTTACCTTACGCCGTTGCCTACTCCTGGCCCGTACGCTGGCACGAACCCGTTCGTCAGCACGTAGCCTGACCCTTCCACGTTTCCGTACCCTCACCTGTGCCCTAAGCCTTGCCGTTCCCTAACCGTAACCCTAGCCCCGAACGGAAACCCACCACCAGCCCTACACGTTACCTTACGCCGTAACTTATTCCTGGCCCGTACGCTGGCACTGAAACGTGCGTCAGCATGTAGCCTGACCCTCCCACATTTCGGTACCCTCACCTGTGCCCTAAACCTTGCCGTTCCCTTACCCTAACCCTAGCCTGGAACGGAAACCAACCACCAGCCCTACATCTTACCTTACGCCGTTGCCTACCCCTGGCCCGTACGCTGGCACTGACACGTGCATCACCACGTAGCCTGACCGTCCCACGTTTCTGTAACCTCACGTGTGCCCTAAGCCTTGCCGTTCCCTAACCCTAACCCTAGCCCGGAACGGAAACCCACCACCAGCCGTACACCTTACCTTACGCTGTACCCTATTCCTGGCCCGTACGCTGGCACTGAACCGTGCGTCAGCACGTAGCCTGACCCTCCCACGATTCCGTACCCTCTCCTTTGCCCTAAGACTTGCCGTTCTCTAACCCTAACCCTAGCCCGGATTAGAAACCCACCACCAGCCCTACACCTTACCTTACGCCGTACCCTATTCCTGGCCAGTACGCTGGCACTGAACAGTGCGTCAGCCCGTAGCCTGACCCTCCCAAGTTTCCGTACCCTCACCTGTGCCCTAAGCCTTGCCGTTCCCTAACCCTAACCCTAGCCCGGAATAGAAACCCACCACCAGCCCTACACCTTACATTACGCCGTACCCTACTCCTGACCCGTACGCTGGCACTGACCCGTGCGTCAGCACGTAGCCTGACCCTCCCACGTTTCCATACCCTCACCTGTGCGCTAAGCCTTGCCGTTCCCTAACCCTAACCCTAGCCCGGAACGCAAATCCACCACCAGCCCTACACTGTATCCTATGCCGTTGCCTACTCCTGGCCCATACGCTGGCACTGACCCTTGCGTCATCACGTAGCCCGTCCCTCACACGTTTCCGTACCCTCACCTGTGCCCTAAGCCTTGCCGTTCCCTAACCCTAACCCTAGCCTGGAACGGAAACCAACCACCAGCCCTACACCTTACCTTACGCCGTTGCCTACTCCTGGCCCGTACGCTGGCACTGACCCGTGTGTCAGCACGTAGCCCGACCCTCCCACGTTTCCGTACCCTCACCTGTGCCCTAAGCCTTGCCGTTCCCTAACCCTAAACCTAGCCTGGAAAGGAAATCAACCACAAGCCCTACACTTTACCTTACGCCGTACCCTACTCCTGGCCCGTACGCTGGCACTGACCCGTGCGTCAGCACGTAGCCTGACCCTCCCACGTTTCCGTACCCTCACCTGTGCCCTAAGCCTTGCCGTTCCCTAACCATAACCCTAGCCCGGAACGGAAACCCACCACCAGCCCTACACCTTACCTTACGCCGTAACCTATTCCTGGCCCGTACGCTGGCACTGAACCGTGCGTCAGCATGTAGCCTGACCCTCCCTCGTTTCCATACCCTCACCTGTGCCCTAAGCCTTGCCTTTCACTAACCCTAACCCTAGCCCGGAATAGAAACCCACCACCAGCCCTAAACCTTACCTTACGCCGTATCCTACTCCTGACCCGTACGCTGGCACTGAACCATGCGTCAGCACGTAGTATGAGCCTCCAAAGTTTCCGTATCCTCACCTGTGCCCTAAGCCTTGACGTTCCCTAACCCTAACCCTAGCCCGGAACGGAAACCCACCACCAGCCCTACACCTTAACTTATGCCGTTCCCTATTCCTGGCCCGTACGCTGGAACTGAACCGTGCGTCAGCACGTAGCCTGACCCTCCCACGTTTCCGTTCCCACACCTGTGCCCTAAGCCTTACCGTTCCCTAACCCAAACCCTAGCCCGGAACGCAAATCCACCACCAGCCCTACACTTTATCGTACGCCGTTGCCTACTCCTGGCCCGTACACTGGCACTGACCCGTGCGTCAGCACGTAGACCGACCCTCCCACGTTTCCGTACCCTCACCTCTGCCCTAAGCCTTGCCGTTCCCTAACCCTAACCCTAGCCTTGAACGGAAATCAACCACCAGCAATACACCTTACCTTACGCTGTTGCCTACTCCTGGCCCGTACGCTGGCATTGACCCGTGCGTCAGCACGTAGCCTGACCCTCCCACGTCTCCGTACCCTCACCTGTGCCCTAAGCCTTGCGGTTCCTTAACCCTAACCCTAGCCCGGAATGGAAACCCACCACCAGCCCAACACCTTACCCTACGCCGTTGCCTACTACTGGCGTGCACTCTGGCACTGACCCGCGCATCAGCACGTAGCCTTACCCTCCCGCGTTTCCGTACCGTGACCTGTGCCCTAAGCCTTGCCGTTCCCTAACCATAACCCTAGCCCGGAACGGAAACCCACCACCAGCCCTACACCTTACCTTACGCCGTAACCTATTCCTGGCCCGTACGCTGGCACTGAACCGTGCGTCAGCATGTAGCCTGACCCTCCCTCGTTTCCATACCCTCACCTGTGCCCTAAGCCTTGCCTTTCACTAACCCTAACCCTAGCCCGGAATAGAAACCCACCACCAGCCCTAAACCTTACCTTACGCCGTATCCTACTCCTGACCCGTACGCTGGCACTGAACCATGCGTCAGCACGTAGTATGAGCCTCCAAAGTTTCCGTATCCTCACCTGTGCCCTAAGCCTTGACGTTCCCTAACCCTAACCCTAGCCCGGAACGGAAACCCACCACCAGCCCTACACCTTACCTTACGCCGTACCCTATTCCTGGCCCGTACGCTGGCACTGAACAGTGCGTCAGCACGTAGCCTGACCCTCCCAAGTTTCCGTACCCTGACCTGTGCCCTAAGCCTTGCCGTTCCCTATCCCTAACCCTAGCCCGGAATAGAAACCCACCACCAGCCCTACACCTTACATTACGCCGTACCCTACTCCTGACCCGTACGCTGGCACTGACCCGTGCGTCAGCACGTAGCCTGACCCTCCCAAGTTTCCGTACCCTCACCTGTGCCCTAAGCCTTGCCGTTCCCTAACCCTAACCCTAGCCCCGAACAGAAACCCACCACCAGCCCTACACCTTACCTTACGCCGTAACCTATTCCTGTCCCTTACGCTGGCACAGAACCGTGTGTCAGCATGTAGCCTGACCTTCCCACGTTTCCGTACCCTCACCTGTGCCCTAAGCCCTGCCGTTCCCTTACCCTAATCCTAGCCTGGAACGGAAACCCACCACCAGCCCTACATCTTACCTTACGCCATTGCCTACACCTGGCCCGTATGCTGGCACTGACCCATGCGTCAGCACGTAGCCTGTCCTTCCCACGTTTCTGTAACCTCACCTGTGCCCTAAGCCTAGCCGTTCCCTAAGCCAAACCCTAGCCCGGAAAGGAAACCTACCACCAGCCCTACACCTTACCCTACGCCGTTGCCTACTCCTGGCCTGTACTCTGGCACTGACCCGTGCATCAGCAGGTAGTCTTACCCTCCCGCGTTTCCGTTCCCTGACCTGTGCCCTAAGCCTTGCCATTCCCAAACCCTAACCCTTGCCCAGAACGCATATCAACCACCAGCCCTACACATTATCCTACACCGTTGCCTACTCCTGGCCCGTACGCTGGCACTGACCAGTGTGTCAGCACGGAGCCCGACCCTCCCACGTTTCCGTACCATCACCTGTGCCCTAAGCCTTGCCGTTCCCTAACCCTAACCCTAGCCTGGAACGGAAATCAACCACAAGCCCTACACCTTACCTTACGCCGTACCCTACTCCTGGCCCGTACGCTGGCACTGACCCGTGCGTCAGCACGTAGCCTGACACTCCCACGTTTCCGTACCCTCACCTGTGCCCTAAGCCTTGCCGTTCCCTAACCATAACCCTAGCCCGGAACGGAAACCCACCACCAGCCCTACACCTTACCTTACGCCGTAACCTATTCCTGGCCCGTACGCTGGCACTGGACCGTGCGTCAGCATGTAGCCTGACCCTCCCACGTTTCGGTACCCTCACCTGTGCCCTAAGCCTTGCCGTTCCCTAACCCTAATCCTAGCCTGGAACGGAAAACAACCACCAGCCCTACACCTTACCTTACGCCGTTGCCTACTCCTCCCCCGTACGCTGGCATTGACCCGTGCGTCAGCACGTAACCTGACCCTCCCACGTCTCCGTACCCTCACCTGTGCCCTAAGCCTTGCGGTTCCCTAATCCTAACCCTAGCCTGGAATAGAAACCGACCACCAGCCCTACACCTTACCTTACGCCATACGCTACTGCTGACTCGGACGCTGGCAATGACCCGTGCGTCAGCACGTAGCCTGACTCTCTCACGTTTCCGTACCCTCAACAGTGCCCTAAGCCTTGCCGTTCCCTAACCCTAACACTAGCCCGGAACGCAAATCCACCACCAGCCCTACACTTTATCCTACGCCGTTGCCTACTCCTGGACCGTACGCTGGCACTGACACGTGCGTCAGCACGTAGCCCGAACCTCCCACGTTTCCGTACCCTCACCTGTGCCCTAAGCCCTGCCGTTCCCTAACCCTAACCCTAGCCTGGAACGGAAACCAACCACCAGCCGTACACCTTACCTTACGCCGTTGCCTACTCCTGGCCTGTACTCTGGCACTGAACCGTGCATCAGCACGTAGCCTTACCCTCCCGCGTTTCCGTACCCTGACCTGTGCCCTAAGCCTTGCCGTTCCCTAACCCTAACCCTAGCCCAGAACGCAAATCCACCACCAGCCCTACACTTTATCCTACGCCGTTGCCTACTCCTGGCACGTACGCTGGCACTGACCCGTGCGTCAGCACGGAGCCCGACCCTCCCACGTTTCCGTACCCTCACCTGTGCCCTAAATCTTGCCGTTCCCTAACCCTAACCCTAGCCTGGAACGGAAACCAACCACCAGCCCTACACCTTACCTTACGCCGTTGCCTACTCCTGGCCCGTTCGCTGGCACGAACCCGTGCGTCAGCACGTAGCCTGACGCTCCCACGTTTCCGTACCCTCTCCTTTGCCCTAAGACTTGCCGTTCCCTAACCCTAACCCTAGCCCGGATTAGAAACCCACCACCAGCCCTACACCTTACCTTACGCCGTACCCTATTCCTGGCCCGTACGCTGGCACTGAACAGTGCGTCAGCACGTAGCCTGACCCTCCCAAGTTTCCGTACCCTCACCTGTGCCCTAAGCCTTGCCGTTCCCTATCCCTAACCCTAGCCCGGAATAGAAACCCACCACCAGCCCTACACCTTACATTACGCCGTACCCTACTCCTGACCCGTACGCTGGCACTGACCCGTGCGTCAGCACGTAGCCCGACCCTCCCACGTTTCCGTACCCTCACCTGTGCCCTAAGCCTTGCCGTTCCACAACCCTAACCCTAGCCCGGAACGGAAACCCACCACCAGCCCTACACCTTACCCTACGCCGTTGCCTACTCCTGGCCTATACTCTGGCACTGAACCGTGCATCAGCACGTAGCCTTAACCTCCCGCGTTTCTGTACCCTGACCTGTGCCCTAAGCCTTGCCGTTCCCTAACCCTAACCCTAGCCCAGAACGCAAATCCACCACCAGCCCTACACTTTATCCTACGCCGTTGCCTACTCCTGGCCCGTACGCTGGCACTGACCCGTGCGTCAGCATGGAACCCGACCCTCCCAAGTTTCCGTACCCTCACATGTGCCCTAAGCCTTGCCGTTCCATAACACTAACCCTAGCCTGGAACGGAAACCAACCACCAGCCCTACACCTTACCTTACGCCGTTGCCTACTCCTGGCCCGTACGCTGGCACGAACCCGTTCGTCAGCACGTAGCCTGACCCTTCCACGTTTCCGTACCCTCACCTGTGCCCTAAGCCTTGCCGTTCCCTAACCGTAACCCTAGCCCCGAACGGAAACCCACCACCAGCCCTACACGTTACCTTACGCCGTAACTTATTCCTGGCCCGTACGCTGGCACTGAAACGTGCGTCAGCATGTAGCCTGACCCTCCCACATTTCGGTACCCTCACCTGTGCCCTAAACCTTGCCGTTCCCTTACCCTAACCCTAGCCTGGAACGGAAACCAACCACCAGCCCTACATCTTACCTTACGCCGTTGCCTACCCCTGGCCCGTACGCTGGCACTGACACGTGCATCACCACGTAGCCTGACCGTCCCACGTTTCTGTAACCTCACGTGTGCCCTAAGCCTTGCCGTTCCCTAACCCTAACCCTAGCCCGGAACGGAAATCCACCACCAGCCGTACACCTTACCTTACGCTGTACCCTATTCCTGGCCCGTACGCTGGCACTGAACCGTGCGTCAGCACGTAGCCTGACCCTCCCACGATTCCGTACCCTCTCCTTTGCCCTAAGACTTGCCGTTCTCTAACCCTAACCCTAGCCCGGATTAGAAACCCACCACCAGCCCTACACCTTACCTTACGCCGTACCCTATTCCTGGCCAGTACGCTGGCACTGAACAGTGCGTCAGCCCGTAGCCTGACCCTCCCAAGTTTCCGTACCCTCACCTGTGCCCTAAGCCTTGCCGTTCCCTAACCCTAACCCTAGCCCGGAATAGAAACCCACCACCAGCCCTACACCTTACATTACGCCGTACCCTACTCCTGACCCGTACGCTGGCACTGACCCGTGCGTCAGCACGTAGCCTGACCCTCCCACGTTTCCATACCCTCACCTGTGCGCTAAGCCTTGCCGTTCCCTAACCCTAACCCTAGCCCGGAACGCAAATCCACCACCAGCCCTACACTGTATCCTATGCCGTTGCCTACTCCTGGCCCATACGCTGGCACTGACCCTTGCGTCATCACGTAGCCCGTCCCTCACACGTTTCCGTACCCTCACCTGTGCCCTAAGCCTTGCCGTTCCCTAACCCTAACCCTAGCCTGGAACGGAAACCAACCACCAGCCCTACACCTTACCTTACGCCGTTGCCTACTCCTGGCCCGTACGCTGGCACTGACCCGTGTGTCAGCACGTAGCCCGACCCTCCCACGTTTCCGTACCCTCACCTGTGCCCTAAGCCTTGCCGTTCCCTAACCCTAAACCTAGCCTGGAAAGGAAATCAACCACAAGCCCTACACTTTACCTTACGCCGTACCCTACTCCTGGCCCGTACGCTGGCACTGACCCGTGCGTCAGCACGTAGCCTGACCCTCCCACGTTTCCGTACCCTCACCTGTGCCCTAAGCCTTGCCGTTCCCTAACCATAACCCTAGCCCGGAACGGAAACCCACCACCAGCCCTACACCTTACCTTACGCCGTAACCTATTCCTGGCCCGTACGCTGGCACTGAACCGTGCGTCAGCATGTAGCCTGACCCTCCCTCGTTTCCATACCCTCACCTGTGCCCTAAGCCTTGCCTTTCACTAACCCTAACCCTAGCCCGGAATAGAAACCCACCACCAGCCCTAAACCTTACCTTACGCCGTATCCTACTCCTGACCCGTACGCTGGCACTGAACCATGCGTCAGCACGTAGTATGAGCCTCCAAAGTTTCCGTATCCTCACCTGTGCCCTAAGCCTTGACGTTCCCTAACCCTAACCCTAGCCCGGAACGGAAACCCACCACCAGCCCTACACCTTAACTTATGCCGTTCCCTATTCCTGGCCCGTACGCTGGAACTGAACCGTGCGTCAGCACGTAGCCTGACCCTCCCACGTTTCCGTTCCCACACCTGTGCCCTAAGCCTTACCGTTCCCTAACCCAAACCCTAGCCCGGAACGCAAATCCACCACCAGCCCTACACTTTATCCTACGCCGTTGCCTACTCCTGGCCCGTACACTGGCACTGACCCGTGCGTCAGCACGTAGACCGACCCTCCCACGTTTCCGTACCCTCACCTCTGCCCTAAGCCTTGCCGTTCCCTAACCCTAACCCTAGCCTTGAACGGAAATCAACCACCAGCAATACACCTTACCTTACGCTGTTGCCTACTCCTGGCCCGTACGCTGGCATTGACCCGTGCGTCAGCACGTAGCCTGACCCTCCCACGTCTCCGTACCCTCACCTGTGCCCTAAGCCTTGCGGTTCCTTAACCCTAACCCTAGCCCGGAATGGAAACCCACCACCAGCCCAACACCTTACCCTACGCCGTTGCCTACTACTGGCGTGCACTCTGGCACTGACCCGCGCATCAGCACGTAGCCTTACCCTCCCGCGTTTCCGTACCGTGACCTGTGCCCTAAGCCTTGCCGTTCCCTAACCATAACCCTAGCCCGGAACGGAAACCCACCACCAGCCCTACACCTTACCTTACGCCGTAACCTATTCCTGGCCCGTACGCTGGCACTGAACCGTGCGTCAGCATGTAGCCTGACCCTCCCTCGTTTCCATACCCTCACCTGTGCCCTAAGCCTTGCCTTTCACTAACCCTAACCCTAGCCCGGAATAGAAACCCACCACCAGCCCTAAACCTTACCTTACGCCGTATCCTACTCCTGACCCGTACGCTGGCACTGAACCATGCGTCAGCACGTAGTATGAGCCTCCAAAGTTTCCGTATCCTCACCTGTGCCCTAAGCCTTGACGTTCCCTAACCCTAACCCTAGCCCGGAACGGAAACCCACCACCAGCCCTACACCTTACCTTACGCCGTACCCTATTCCTGGCCCGTACGCTGGCACTGAACAGTGCGTCAGCACGTAGCCTGACCCTCCCAAGTTTCCATACCCTGACCTGTGCCCTAAGCCTTGCCGTTCCCTATCCCTAACCCTAGCCCGGAATAGAAACCCACCACCAGCCCTACACTTTACATTACGCCGTACCCTACTCCTGACCCGTACGCTGGCACTGACCCGTGCGTCAGCACGTAGCCTGACCCTCCCAAGTTTCCGTACCCTCACCTGTGCCCTAAGCCTTGTCGTTCCCTAACCCTAACCCTAGCCCGGAACGCAAATCCACCACCAGCCCTACACTGTATCCTATGCCGTTGACTACTCCTGGCCCGTACGCTGACACTGACCCTTGCGTCAGCACGTAGCCCGTCCCTCCCACTTTTCCGTACCCTCACCTGTGCCCTAAGACTTGCCGTTCCCTAACCCTAACCCTAGCCTGGAACGGAAACCAACCACCAGCCCTACACCTTACCTTACGCCGTTGCCTACTCCTGGCCCGTATGCTGGCACAGACCCGTGTGTCAGCACGTAGCCCGACCCTCCCACGTTTCTGTACCCTCACCTGTGCCGTAAGCCTTGCCGTTCCCTAACCCTAAACCTAGACTGGAAAGGAAATCAACCACAAGCCCTACACTTTACCTTACGCCGTACCCTACTCCTGGCCCGTACGCTGGCACTGACCCGTGCGTCAGCACGTAGCCTGACCCTCCCACGTTTCCGTACCCTCACCTGTGCCCTAAGCCTTGCCGTTCCCTAACCATAACCCTAGCCCGGAACGGAAACCACCACCAGCCCTACACCTTACTTTACGCCGTAACCTATTCCTGGCCCGTACGCTGGCACTGAACCGTGCGTCAGCATGTAGCCTGACCCTCCCATGTTTCCATACCCTCACCTGTGCCCTAAGCCTTGCCTTTCCCTAACCCTAACCCTAGCCCGGAATAGAAACCCACCACCACCCCTAAACCATACCTTACGCCGTATCCTACTCCTGACCCGTACGCTGGCACTGAACCATGCGTCAGCACGTAGTCTGAGTCTCCATTGTTTCCGTAACCTCACCTGTGCCCTAAGCCTTGCCGTTCCCTAACCCTAACCCTAGCCCGGAACGGAAAACCACCACCAGCCCTACACCTTAACTTATGCCGTTCCCTATTCCTGGCCCGTACGCTGGCACTGAACCGTGCGTCAGCACGTAGCCTGACCCTCCCACGTTTCCGTTCCCACACCTGTGCCCTAAGCCTTACCGTTCCCTATCCCTAACCCTAGCCCGGAACGCAAATCCACCACCAGCCCTACACTTTATCCTAAGCCGTTGCCTACTCCTGGCCCGTACGCTGGCACTGACCCGTGCGTCAACACGTAGCCAGACCCTCCCACGTTTCCGTACCCTCACCTCTGCCCTAAGCCTTGCCGTTCCCTAACCCTAACCCTAGCCTGGAACAGAAACCAACCACCAGCAATACACCTTACCTTACGCTGTTGCCTAATCCTGGCCCGTACGCTGGCATTGACCCGTGCGTCAGCACGTAGCCTGACCCTCCCACGTCTCCGATCCCTCACATGTGCCCTAAGACTTGCGGTTCCCTAACCCTAACCCTAGCCCGGAATGGAAACCCAGCACCAGCCCAAAACCTTACCCTACGCCGTTGCCTACTACTGGCGTGCACTCTGGCACTGACCCGCGCATCAGCACGTAGCCTTACCCTCCCGCGTTTCCGTACCCTGACCTGTGCCCTAAGCCTTGCCGTTCCCTAACCATAACCCTAGCCCTGATTAGAAACCCACCACCAGCCCTACACCTTACCTTACGCCGTACCCTATTCCTGGCCCGTACGCTGGCACTGAACAGTGCGTCAGCACGTAGCCTGACCCTCCCAATTTTCCGTACCCTCACCTGTGCCCTAAGCCTTGCCGTACCCTAACCCTAACCCTAGCCCGGAATAGAAACCCACCACCAGCCCTAAACCTTACCTTACGCCGTATCCTACTCCTGACCCGTACGCCGGCACTGAACCATGCGTCAGCACGTAGTCTGAGCCTCCAACGTTTCCGTACCCTCACCTGGGCCCTAAGCCTTGACGTTCCCTAACCCTAACCCTAGCCCGGAACGGAAACCCACCACCAGCCCTACACCTTAACTTATGCCGTTCCCTATTCCTGGCCCGTACGCTGGCACTGAACCGTGCGTCAGCACGTAGCCTGACCCTCCCAGGTTTCCGTTCCCACACCTGTGCCCTAAGCCTTACCGTTCCCTAACCCAAACCCTAGCCCGGAACGCATAATCCACCACCAGCCCTACACTTAATCCTACGCCGTTGCCTAGTCCTGGCCTGTACGCTGGCACTGACCCGTGGGTCAGCACGTAGCCTGACCCTCCCACGTTTCCGTACCCTCACCTGTGCCCTAAGACTTGCCGTTCCCTAACCATAACCCTAGCCCGGAACGGAAACCCACCACCAGCCCTACACCTTACCTTACGCCGTAACCTATTCCTGGCCCGTACGCTGGCACTGAACCGTGCGTCAGCATGTAGCCTGACCCTCCCACGTTTCCATACCCTCACCAGTGCCCTAAGCCTTGCCTTTCCCTAACCCTAACCCTAGCCCGGAATAGAAACCCACCACCAGCCCTAAACCTTACCTTACGCCGTATCCTACTACTGACCCGTACGCTGGCACTGAACCATGCGTCAGCACGTAGTCTGAGCCTCCAACGTTTCCGTACCCTCACCTGTGCCCTAAGCTTAGACGTTCCCTAACCCTAACCCTAGCCCGGAACGGAAACCCACCACCAGCCCTACACCTTAACTTATGCCGTTCCCTATTCCTGGCCCGTACGCTGGCACTGAACCGTGCGTCAGCACGTAGCCTGACCCTCCCTAGTTTCCGTTCCCACACCTGTGCCCTAAGCCTTACCGTTCCCTAACCCTAACCCTAGCCCGGAACGCAAATCCACCACCAGCCCTGCACTTTATCCTACGCCGTTGCCTACTCCTGGCCCGTACGCTGGCACTGACCCGTGCGTCAGCACGTAGCCCGACCCTCCCACGTCTCCGTACCCTCACCTGTGCCCTAAGCCTTGCGGATCCCTAACCCTAACACTAGCCCGGAATGGAAACCCACCACCAGCCCAACACCTTACCCTACGCCGTTGCCTACTACTGGCGTGCACTCTGGCACTCACCCACGCATCAGCACGTAGCCTTACCCTCCAGCGTTTCCGTACCCTGACCTCTGCCCTAAGCCTTGCCGTTCCCTAACCCTAACCCTAGCCCGGAACGGTAACCCACCACCAGCCCTACACCTTACCTTACGCCGTTGCCTACTCCTCGCCAGTACGCTGGCATTGACCCGTGCGTCAGCACGTAGCCTGACACTCCCACGTTTACGTTCCCTCACCTGTGCCCTAAGCCTTGCCGTTCCTTAAACCTAACCCTAGCCCAGAACTGAAACCCACCACCAGCCCTACACCTTACCCTACGCCGTTGCCTACTCCTGGCCTGTACTGTGGCACTGAACCGTGCATCAGCACGTAGCCTTACCCTCCCGCGTTTCTGTACCCTGACCTGTGCCCTAAGCCTTGCCGTTCCCTTACCCTAACCCTAGCCCAGAAAGCAAATCCACCACCAGCCCTACACTTTATCCTACGCCGTTGCCTACTCCTGGCCCGTACGCTGGCACTGACCCGTGAGTCAGCACGGAGCCCGACCCTCCCACGTTTCCCTACCCTCACCTGTGCCCTAAGCCTTGCCGTTCCCTAACCCTAACTCTAGCCTGGAAAGGAAACCATCCACCAGCCCTACACCTTACCTTACGCCGTTGCCTACTCCTGGCCCGTACGCTGGCACGAACCCGTGCGTCAGCACGTATCCTGACCCTCCCACGTTTCCGTACCCTCACCTGTGCCCTAAGCCTTGCCGTTCCCTAACCCTAACCCTAGCCCCGAACGGAAACCCACCACCAGCCCTACACCTTACCTTACGCCGTAACTTATTCCTGGCCCGTACGCTGGCACTGAACCGTGCGTCAGCATGTAGCCTGACCCTCCCACATTTCGGTACCCTCACCTGTGCCCTAAGCCTTGCCGTTCCCTTACCCTAACCCTAGCCTGGAACGGAAACCAACCACCAGCCCTACATCTTACCTTAGGCCGTTGCCTACCCGTGGCCCGTACGCAGGCACTGACATGTGCATCAGCACGTAGCCTGAGCGTCCTACGTTTCTGTAACCTCACCTGTGCCCTAAGCCTTGCCGTTCCCTAAACCTAACACTAGCCCGGAACGGAAACCCACCACCACCCGTACACCTTACCTTACGCCGTACCCTATTCCTGGCCCGTATGCTGGCACTGAACCGTGCGTCAGCACGTAGCCTGACCCTCCCACGTTTACGTACCCTCTCCTTTGCCCTAAGACTTGCCGTTCCCTAACCCTAACCCTAGCCCGGATTAGAAACCCACCACCAGCCCTACACCTTATCTTACGCCATACCCTATTCCTGGACCGTACGCTGGCACTGAACAGTGCGTCAGCACGTAGCCTGACCCTCCCAAGTTTCCGTACCCTCACCTGTGCCCTAAGCCTTGCCGTTCCCTAACCCTAACCCTAGCCTGGAAAGGAAATCATCCACAAGCCCTACACTTTACCTTACGCCGTACCCTACTCCTGGCCCGTACGCTGGCACTGACCCGTGCGTCAGCACGTAGCCTGACCCACCCACGTTTCCGTACCCTCACCTGTGCCCTAAGCCTTGCCGTTCCCTAACCATAACCCTAGCCCGGAACGGAAACCCACCACCAGCCCTACACCTTACTTTACGCCGTAACCTATTCCTGGCCCGTACGCTGGCACTGAACCGTGCGTCAGCATGTAGCCTGACCCTCCCACGTTTCCATTCCCTCACCTGTGCCCTAAGCCTTGCCTTTCCCTAACCCTAACCCTAGCCCGGAATAGAAACCCACCACCAGCCCTAAAACATACCTTACGCCGTATCCTACTCCTGACCCGTACCCTGGCACTGAACCATGCGTCAGCACGTAGTCTGAGCCTCCAACGTTTCCGTACCCTCACCTGTGCACTAAGTCTTGACGTTCCCTAACCCTAACCCTAGCCCGGAACGGAAACCCACCACCAGCCCTACACCTTAACTTATGCCGTTCCCTATTCCTGGCCCGTACGCTGGCACTGAACCGTGCGTCAGCACGTAGCCTGACCCTCCCACGTTTCCGTTCCCACACCTGTGCCCTAAGCCGTACCGTTCCCTAACCCTAACCCTAGCCCGGAACGCAAATCCACCACCAGCCCTACACTTTATCCTACGCCGTTGCCTACTCCTGGCCCGTACGCTGGCACTGACCCGTGCGTCAGCACGTAGCCCGAGCCTCCCACGTTTCCGTACCCTCACCTGTGCGCTAAGGCTTGCCGTTCCGTAACCCTAACCCTAGCCTGGAACGGAAACTAACCACCAGCCCTACACCTTACCTTACGCCGTTGCCTACTCCTGGCCCGTATGCTGGCACTGACACGTGCGTCAGCACGTAGCGTGACCCTCCCTCCTTTCCGTACCCTCACCTGTGCCCTAAGCCTTGCCGTTCACTAACCCTAACCCTAGCCCGGAAAGGAAAACCACCACCTGCCCTACACCTTACCCTATGCCGTTGCCTACTCCTGGCCTGTACTCTGGCACTGACCCGTGCATCAGGATGTAGCCTTACCCTCCCGCGTTTCGGTACCCTGACCAGTGCCCTAAGCCTTGCCGTTCACTAACCCTAACCCTAGCCATGAACGCAAATCCATCACCAGCCCTACACTTTATCCTACGACGTTGCCTACTCCTGGCCCGTACGCTGGCACTGACCCGTGCGTCAGCACGTAGCCCGACCATCCCACGTTTCCGTACCCTCACCTGTGCCCTAAGCCTTGCCGTTCCGTAACCCTAATCCTAGCCTTGAACGGAAACCAACCACCAGCCCTACACCTTACCTTACGCCGTTGCCTACTCCTCTCCCGTACGCTGGCATTGACCCGTGCGTCAGCACGTAACCTGACCCTCCCACGTCTCCGTACCCTCACCTGTGCCCTAAGCCTTGCGGTTCCCTAACACTAACCCTAGCCTGGAATAGTAACCCACCACCAGCCCTACACCTTACCTTACGCCGTACGCTACTCCTGACCCGTACGCTGGCAATGACCCGTGCGTCAGCACGTAGCCTGCTCTCCCACGTTTCCGTACCCTGACTTGTGCCCTAAGACTTGCCGTTCCCTAACCATAACCCTAGCCCAGAACGCAAAACCACCACCAGCCCTACACTTTATCCTACGCCGTTGCCTACTCCTGGCCCGTACGCTGGCACTGACCCATGCGTCAGCACGTAACCCGAGCCTCCCACGTTTCCGTACCCTCACCTGTGCCCTAAGGCTTGCCGTACCCTAACCCTAACCCTAGCCTGGAACGGAAACTAACCACCAGCCCTACACCTTACCTTACGCCGTTGCCTACTCCTGGTCCGTACACTGGCACTGACACGTGCGTCAGCACGTAGCGTGACCCTCCCACGTTTCCGTACCCTCACCTGTGCCCTAAGCCTTGCCGTTCACTAACCCTAACCCTAGCCCGGAAAGGAAACCCACCACCTGGCCTACACCTTACCCTATGCCGTTGCCTACTCCTGGCCTGTACTCTGGCACTGACCCGTGCATCAGGATGTAGCCTTACCCTCCCGCGTTTCCGTTCCCTGACCTGTGCCCTAAGCCTTGCCATTCCCTAACCCTAACCCTTGCCCAGAACGCATATCAACCACCAGCCCTACACTTTATCCTACGCCGTTGCCTACTCCTGGCCCATACGCTGGCACTGACCAATGTGTCAGCACGGAGCCCGACCCTCCCACGTTTCCGTACCATCACCTGTGCCCTAAGCCTTGCCGTTCCCTAACCCTAACCCTAGCCTGGAACGGAAATCAACCACAAGCCCTACACATTACCTTACGCCGTACCCTACTCCTGGCCCGTACGCTGTCACTGACCCGTGCGTCAGCAAGTAGCCTGACACTCCCACGTTTCCGTACCCTCACCTGTGCCCTAAGACTTGCCGTTCCCTAACCATAACCCTAGCCCAGAACGGAAACCCACCACCAGCCCTACACCTTACCTTACGCCGTAACCTATTCCTGGCCCGTACGCTGGCACTGAACCGTGCGTCAGCATGTAGCCTGAACCTCCCACGTTTCCGTACCCTCACCTGTGCCCTAAGCCTTGCCGTTCCCTAACCCTAACCCTAGTCCGGAACGGAAACCCACCACCAGCCCTAAACCTTACCTTACGCCGTTGCCTACTCCTCGCCCGTACGCTGGCATTGACCCGTGCGTCAGCATGTAACCTGACCCTCCCACGTCTACGTACCCTCACCTGTGCCCTAAGCCTTGCCGTTCCCTAATCCTAACCCTAGCCTGGAATAGAAACCCACCACCAGCCCTACACCTTACCTTAGGCCGTACGCTATTCCTGACCCGGACGCTGGCAATGACCCGTGCGTCAGCACGTAGCCTGACTCTCCCACGTTTCCGTACCCTCAACTGTGCCCTAAGCCTTGCCGTTCCCTAACCCTAACACTAGCCCGGAACGCAAATCCACCACCAGCCCTACACTATATCCTACGCCATTGCCTACTCCTGGACCGTACGCTGGCACTGACCCGTGCGTCAGCAGGTAGCCCGAACCTCCCACGTTTCCATACCCTCACCTGTGCCCTAAGCCTTGCCGATCCCTAACCCTAACCCTAGCCTGGAACGGAAACCAACCACCAGCCGTACACCTTACCTTACGCCGTTGCCTACTCCTCGCCCGTACGCTGGCATTGACCCGTGCGTCAGCACGTAGCCTGACCCTCCCACGTTTACGTACCCTCACCTGTGCCCTAAGCCTTGCCGTTCCCTAACGCTAACCCTAGCCCGGAACGGAAACCCACCACCAGCCCTACACCTTACCCTACGCCGTTGCCTACTACTGGCGTGCACTCTGGCACTGACCCGCGCATCAGCACGTAGCCTTACCCTCCCGCGTTTCCGTACCCTGACCTGTGCCCTAAGCCTTGCCGTTCCCTAACCCTAACCCTAGCCCGGAACGGAAACCCACCACCAGCCCTACACCTTACCTTATGCCGTACCCTATTCCTGGCCCGTACGCTGGCACTGAACCGTGCGTCAGCACGTAGCCTGACCCTCCCACGTTTCCGTACCCTCACCTTTGCCCTAAGACTTGCCGATCCCTAACCCTAACCATAGCCCTGATTACAAACCCACCACCAGCCCTACACCTTACCTTACGCCGTACCCTATTCCTGGCCCATACGCTGGCACTGAACAGTGTGTCAGCACGTAGCCTGATCCTCCCAATTTTCCGTACCCTCACCTGTGCCCTAAGCCTTGCCGTTCCCTAACCCTAACCCTAGCCCGGAATAGAAAGCCACCACCAGCCCTAAACCTTACCTTACGCCGTATCCTACTCCTGACCCGTACGCTGGCAGTGAACCATGCGTCAGCACGTAGTCTGAGCCTCCAACGTTTCCGTACCATCACCTGTGCCCTAAGCCTGGACGTTCCCTAACCCTAACCCTAGCCCGGAACGGAAACCCACCACCAGCCCTACACCTTAAATTATGCCGTTCCCTATTCCTGGCCCGTACGCTGGCACTGAACCGTGCGTCAGCACATAGCCTGACCCTCCCAGGTTTCCGTTCCCACACCTGTGCCCTAAGCCTTACCGTTCTCTAACCCAAACCCTAGCCCGGAACGCAAATCCACCACCAGCCCTACACTTTATCCTACGCCGTTGCCTACTCCTGGCCCGTACGCTGGCACTGACCCGTGCGTCAGCACGTAGCCCGACCCTCCCACGTTTCCGTACCCTCACCTGTGCCCTAAGCCTTGCCGTTCCCCAACCCTAACCCTAGCCCGGAACGGAAACCCACCACCAGCCCTACACCTTACCTTACGCCGTTGCCTACTCCTGGCCCGTACGCTGGCACGAACCCGTGCGTCAGCACGTAGCCTGACCCTCCCACGTTTCCGTACCCTCACCTGTGCCCTAAGCCTTGCCGTTCCCTAACCCTAACCCTAGCCCCGAACGGAAACCCACCACCAGCCCTACACTTTACCTTACGCCGTAACTTATTCCTGGCCCGTACGCTGGCACTGAAACGTGCGTCAGCATGTAGCCTGACCCTCCCACATTTCGGTACCCTCACCTGTGCCCTAAACCTTGCCGTTCCCTTACCCTAACCCTAGCCTGGAACGGAAACCAACCACCAGCCCTACATCTTACCTTACGCCGTTGCCTACCCCTGGCCCGTACGCTGGCACTGACACGTGCATCAGCACGTAGCCTGACCGTCCCACGTTTCTCTAACCTCACCTGTGCCCTAAGCCTTGCCGTTCCCTAACCCTAACCCTAGCCCGGAACGGAAACCCACCACCAGCCGTACACCTTACCTTACGCCGTACCCTATTCCTGGCCCGTACGCTGGCACTGAACCGTGCGTCAGCACGTAGCCTGACCCTCCCACGTTTCCGTACCCTCTCCTTTGCCCTAAGACTTGCCGTTCCCTAACCCTAACCCTAGCCCGGAATAGAAACCCACCACCAGCCCTACACCTTACCTTACGCCGTACCCTATTCCTGGCCAGTACGCTGGCACTGAACAGTGCGTCAGCACGTAGCCTGACCCTCCCAAGTTTCCGTATCCTCACCTGTGCCCTAAGCCTTGCCGTTCCCTAACCCTAACCCTAGCCCGGATTAGAAACCCACCACCAGCCCTACACCTTACATTACGCCGTACCCTACTCCTGACCCGTACGCTGGCACTGACCCGTGCGTCAGCACGTAGCCTGACCCTCCCACGTTTCCATACCCTCACCTGTGCCCTAAGCCTTGCCGTTCCCTAACCCTAACCCTAGCCCGGAACGCAAATCCACCACCAGCCCTACACTGTATCCTATGCCGTTGCCTACTCCTGGCCCATACGCTGGCACTGACCCTTGCGTCAGCACGTAGCCCGTCCCTCCCACGTTTCCGTACCTTCACCTGTGCCCTAAGCCTTGCCGTTCCCTAACCCTAACCCTAGCCTGGAACGGAAACCAACCACCAGCCCTACACCTTACCTTACGCCGTTGCCTACTCCTGGCCCGTACGCTGGCACTGACCCGTGTGTCAGCACGTAGCCCGACCCTCCCACGTTTCCGTACCCTCACCTGTGTCCTAAGCCTTGCCGTTCCGTAACCCTAAACCTAGCCTGGAAAGGAAATCAACCACAAGCCCTACACTTTACCTTACGCCGTACCCTACTCCTGGCCCGTACGCTGGCACTGACCCGTGCGTCAGCACGTAGCCTGACCCTCCCACGTTTCCGTACCCTCACCTGTGCCCTAAGCCTTGCCGTTCCCTAACCATAACCCTAGCCCGGAACGGAAACCCACCACCAGCCCTACACCTTACCTTACGCCGTAACCTATTCCTGGCCCGTACGCTGGCACTGAACCGTGCGTCAGCATGTAGCCTGACCCTCCCACGTTTCCATACCCTCACCTGTGCCCTAAGCCTTGCCTTTCCCTAACCCTAACCCTAGCCCGGATTAGAAACCCACCACCAGCCCTAAACCTTACCTTACGCCGTATCCTACTCCTGACCCGTACGCTGGCACTGAACCATGCGTCAGCACGTAGTCTGAGCCTCCAAAGTTTCCGTACCCTCACCTGTGCCCTAAGCCTTGACGTTCCCTAACCCTAACCCTAGCCCGGAACGGAAACCCACCACCAGCCCTACACCTTAACTTATGCCGTTCCCTATTATTGGCCCGTACGCTGGAACTGAACCATGCGTCAGCACGTAGCCTGACCCTCCCACGTTTCCGTTCCCACACCTGTGCCCTAAGCCTTACCGTTCCCTAACCCTTACCCTAGCCCGGAACGCAAATCCACCACCAGCCCTACACTTTATCCTACGCCGTTGCCTACTCCTGGCCCGTACACTGGCACTGACCCGTGCGTCAGCACGTATCCCGACCCTCCCACGTTTCCGTACCCTCACCTCTGCCCTAAGCCTTGCCGTTCCCTAACCATAACCCTAGCCTGGAACGGAAACCAACCACCAGCAATACACCTTACCTTACGCTGTTGCCTACTCCTGGCCCGTACGCTGGCATTGACCCGTGCGTCAGCACGTAGCCTGACCCTCCCACGTCTCCGTACCCTCACCTGTGCCCTAAGGCTTGCGGTTCCCTAACCCTAACCCTAGCCCGGAATGGAAACCCACCACCAGCCCAACACCTTACCCTATGCCGTTGCCTACTACTGGCGTGCACTCTGGCACTGACCCGCGCATCAGCACGTAGCCTTACCCTCCCGCGTTTCCGTACCCTGACCTGTGCCCTAAGCCTTGCCGTTCCCTAACCCTAACCCTAGCCCGGAAGGGTAAACCACCACCAGCCCTACACCTTACCTTACGCCGTTGCCTACTCCTCGCCCGTACGCTGGCATTGACCCGTGCGTCAGCACGTAGCCTGACACTCCCACGTTTACGTACCCTCACCTGTGCCCTAAGCCTTGCCGTTCCTTAACCCTAACCCTAGCCCGGAACGGAAACCCACCACCAGCCCTACACCTTACCCTACGCCGTTGCCTACTACTGGCGTGTACTCTGGCACTGACCCGCGCATCAGCACGTAGCCTTACCCTCCCGCGTTTCCGTACCCTGACCTGTGCCCTAAGCCTTGCCGTTCCCTAACCCTAACCCTAGCCCAGAACGCAAATCCACCACCAGCCCTACACTTTATCCTACGCCGTTGCCTACTCCTGGCACGTACGCTGGCACTGACCCGTGCGTCAGCACGGAGCCCGACCCTCCCACGTTTCCGTACCCTCACCTGTGCCCTAAATCTTGCCGTTCCCTAACCCTAACCCTAGCCTGGAACGGAAACCAACCACCAGCCCTACACCTTACCTTACGCCGTTGCCTACTCCTGGCCCGTTCGCTGGCACGAACCCGTGCGTCAGCACGTAGCCTGACGCTCCCACGTTTCCGTACCCTCTCCTTTGCCCTAAGACATGCCGTTCCCTAACCCTAACCCTAGCCCGGATTAGAAACCCACCACCAGCCCTAAACCTTACCTTACGCCGTACCCTATTCCTGGCCCGTACGCTGGCACTGAACAGTGCGTCAGCACGTAGACTGACCCTCCCAAGTTTCCGTACCCTCACCTGTGCCCTAAGCCTTGCCGTTCCCTATCCCTAACCCTAGCCCTGAATAGAAACCCACCACCAGCCCTACACCTTACATTACGCCGTACCCTACTCCTGACCCGTACGCTGGCACTGACCCGTGCGTCAGCACGTAGCCCGACCCTCCCACGTTTCCGTACCCTCACCTGTGCCCTAAGGCTTGCCGTTCCACAACCCTACCCCTAGCCCGGAACGGAAACCCACCACCAGCCCTACACCTTACCCTAGGCCGTTGCCTACTCCTGGCCTATACTCTGGCACTGAACCATGCATCAGCACGTAGCCTTAACCTCCCGCGTTTCTGTACCCTGACCTGTGCCCTAAGCCTTGCCGTTCCCTAACCCTAACCCTAGCCCAGAACGCAAATCCACCACCAGCCCTACACTTTATCCTACGCAGTTGCCTACTCCTGGCCCGTACGCTGGCACTGACCCGTGCGTCAGCACGGAACCCGACCCTCCCAAGTTTCCGTACCCTCACATGTGCCCTAAGCCTTGCCGTTCCCTAACACTAACCCTAGCCTGGATCGGAAACCAACCACCAGCCCTACACCTTACCTTACGCCGTTGCCTACTCCTGGCCCGTACGCTGGCACTGAACCGTGCGTCAGCATGTAGCCTGACCCTCCCATGTTTCCATACCCTCACCTGTGCCCTAAGCCTTGCCTTTCCCTAACCCTAACCCTAGCCCGGAATAGAAACCCACCACCAGCCCTAAACCATACCTTACGCCGTATCCTACTCCTGACCCGTACGCTGGCACTGAACCATGCGTCAGCACGTAGTCTGAGCCTCCATCGTTTCCGTAACCTCACCTGTGCCCTAAGCCTTGCCGTTCCCTAACCCTAACCCTAGCCCGGAACGGAAACCCACCACCAGCCCTACACCTTAACTTATGCCGTTCCCTATTCCTGGCCCGTACGCTGGCACTGAACCGTGCGTCAGCACGTAGCCTGACCCTCCCACGTTTCCGTTCCCACACCTGTGCCCTAAGCCTTACCGTTCCCTATCCCTAACCCTAGCCCGGAACGCAAATCCACCACCAGCACTACACTTTATCCTAAGCCGTTGCCTACTCCTGGCCCGTACGCTGGCACTGACCCGTGCGTCAGCACGTAGCCAGACCCTCTCACGTTTCCGTACCCTCACTTCTGCCCTAAGCCTTGCCGTTCCCTAACCCTAACCCTAGCCTGGAACAGAAACCAACCACAAGCAATACACCTTACCTTACGCTGTTGCCTAATCCTGGCCCGTACGCTGGCATTGACCCGTGCGTCAGCACGTAGCCTGACCCTCCCACGTCTCCGATCCCTCACATGTGCCCTAAGACTTGCGGTTCCCTAACCCTAACCCTAGCCCGGAATGGAAACCCAGCACCAGCCCAAAACCTTACCCTACGCCGTTGCCTACTACTGGCGTGCACTCTGGCACTGACCCGCGCATCAGCACGTAGCCGTACCCTCCCGCGTTTCCGTACCCTGACCTGTGCCCTAAGGATTGCCGTTCCCTAACCATAACCCTAGCCCTGATTAGAAACCCACCACCAGCCCTACACCTTACCTTACGCCGTACCCTATTCCTGGCCCGTACGCTGGCACTGAACAGTGCGTCAGCACGTAGCCTGACCCTCCCAATTTTCCGTACCCTCACCTGTGCCCTAAGCCTTGCCGTTCCCTAACCCTAACCCTAGCCCGGAATAGAAACCCACCACCAGCCCTAAACCTTACCTTACGCCGTATCCTACTCCTGACCCGTACGCTGGCACTGAACCATGCGTCAGCACGTAGCCCGACCCTCCCACGTTTCCGTACCCTCACCTGTGCCCTAAGCCTTGCCGTTCCCCAACCCTAACCCTAGCCCGGAACGGAAAACCACCACCAGCCCTACACCTTACCCTACGCCGTTGCCTACTCCTGGCCTGTACTCTGGCACTGAACCATGCATCAGCACGTAGCCTTAACCTCCCGCGTTTCTGTACCCTGACCTGTGCCCTAAGCCTTGCCGTTCCCTAACCCTAACCCTAGCCCAGAAAGCAAATCCACCACCAGCCCTACACTTTATCCTACGCCGTTGCCTACTCCTGGCCCGTACGCTGGCACTGACCCGTGCGTCAGCATGGAACCCGACCCTCCCACGTTTCCGTACCCTCACATGTGCCCTAAGACTTGCCGTTCCCTAACACTAACCCTAGCCTGGAACGAAAACCAACCACCAGCCCTACACCTTACCTTACGCCGTAACTTATTCCTGGCCCGTACGCTGGCACTGAACCGTGCGTCAGCATGTAGCCTGACCCTCCCACATTTCGGTACCCTCACCTGTGCCCTAAGCCTTGCCTTTCCCTTACCCTACCCCTAGCCTGGAACGGAAACCAACCACCAGCCCTACATCTTACCTTACGCCGTACCCTATTCCTGGCCAGTACGCTGGCACTGAGCAGTGCGTCAGCACGTAGCCTGACCCTCCCACGTTTCTGTACCCTCTCCTTTGCCCTAAGACTTGCCGTTCCCTAACCCTAACCCTAGCCCGGATTAGAAACCCACCACCAGCCCTACACCTTACCTTACGCCGTTGCCTACTCCTGGCCCGTACGCTGGCACTGACCCGTGCGTCAGCACGTAGCCCGACCCTCCCACGTTTCCGTACCCTCACCTCTGCCCTAAGCCTTGCCGATCCCTAACCCTAACCCTAGCCTGGAACGGAAACCAACTACCAGCAATACACCTTACCTTACGCTGTTGCCTACTCCTGGCCCGTACGCTGGCATTGACCCGTGCGTCAGCACGTAGCCTGACCCTCCCACGTCTCCGTACACTCACCTGTGCCCTAAGCCTTGCGGATCCCTAACCCTAACCCTAGCCCGGAATGGAAACCCACCACCAGCCCAACACCTTACCCTACGCCGTTGCCTACTACTGGCGTGCACTCTGGCACTCACCCACGCATCAGCACGTAGCCTTACCCTCCAGCGTTTCCGTACCCTGACCTCTGCCCTAAGCCTTGCCGTTCCCTAACCCTAACCCTAGCCCGGAACGGTAACCCACCACCAGCCCTACACCTTACCTTACGCCGTTGCCTACTCTTCGCCAGTACGCTGGCATTGACCCGTGCGTCAGCACGTAGCCTGACACTCCCACGTTTACGTACCCTCACCTGTGCCCTAAGCCTTGCCGTTCCTTAAACCTAACCCTAGCCCAGAACTGAAACCCACCACCAGCCCTACACCTTACCCTACGCCGTTGCCTACTCCTGGCCTGTACTCTGGCACTGAACCGTGCATCAGCACGTAGCCTTACCCTCCCGCGTTTCTGTACCCTGACCTGTGCCCTAAGCCTTGCCGTTCCCTTACCCTAACCCTAGCCCAGAAAGCAAATCCACCACCAGCCCTACACTTTATCCTACGCCGTTTCCTACTCCTGGCCCGTACGCTGGCACTGACCCGTGAGTCAGCACGGAGCCCGACCCTCCCACGTTTCCCTACCCTCACCTGTGCCCTAAGCCTTGCCGTTCCCTAACCCTAACTCTAGCCTGGAACGGAAACCATCCACCAGCCCTACACCTTACCTTACGCCGTTGCCTACTCCTGGCCCGTACGCTGGCACGAACCCGTGCGTCACCACGTATCCTGACCCTCCCACGTTTCCGTACCCTCACCTGTGCCCTAAGCCTTGCCGTTCCCTAACCCTAACCCTAGCCCCGAACGGAAACCCACCACCAGCCCTACACCTTACCTTACGCCGTAACTTATTCCTGGCCCGTACGCTGGCACTGAACCGTGCGTCAGCATGTAGCCTGACCCTCCCACATTTCGGTAACCTCACCTGTGCCCTAAGCCTTGCCGTTCCCTTACCCTAACCCTAGCCTGGAACGGAAACCAACCACCAGCCCTACATCTTACCTTAGGCCGTTGCCTACCCGTGGCCCGTACGCTGGCACTGACATGTGCATCAGCACGTAGCCTGAGCGTCCTACGTTTCTGTAACCTCACCTGTGCCCTAAGTCTTGCCGTTCCCTAAACCTAACACTAGCCCGGAACGGAAACCCACCACCACCCGTACACCTTACCTTACGCCGTACCCTATTCCTGGCCCGTACGCTGGCACTGAACCGTGCGTCAGCACGTAGCCTGACCCTCCCACTTTTACGTACCCTCTCCTTTGCCCTAAGACTTGCCGTTCCCTAACCCTAACCCTAGCCCGGATTAGAAACCCACCACCAGCCCTACACCTTATCTTACGCCGTACCCTATTCCTAGGACCGTACGCTGGCACTGAACAGTGCGTCAGCACGTAGCCTGACCCTCCCAAGTTTCCGTACCCTCACCTGTGCCCTAAGCCTTGACGTTCCCTAACCCTAACCCTAGCCTGGAAAGGAAATCATCCACAAGCCCTACACTTTACCTTACGCCGTACCCTACTCCTGGCCCGTACGCTGGCACTGACCCGTGCGTCAGCACGTAGCCTGACCCACCCACGTTTCCGTACCCTCACCTGTGCCCTAAGCCTTGCCGTTCCCTAACCATAACCCTAGCCCGGAACGGAAACCCACCACCAGCCCTACACCTTACTTTACGCCGTAACCTATTCCTGGCCCGTACGCTGGCACTGAACCGTGCGTCAGCATGTAGCCTGACCCTCCCACGTTTCCATTCCCTCACCTGTGCCCTAAGCCTTGCCTTTCCCTAACCCTATCCCTAGCCCGGAATAGAAACCCACCACCAGCCCTAAAACATACCTTACGCCGTATCCTACTCCTGCCCCGTACCCTGGCACTGAACCATGCGTCAGCACGTAGTCTGAGCCTCCAACGTTTCCGTACCCTCACCTGTGCACTAAGCCTTGACGTTCCCTAACCCTAACCCTAGCCCGGAACGGAAACCCACCACCAGCCCTACACCTTAACTTATGCCGTTCCCTATTCCTGGCCCGTACGCTGGCACTGAACCGTGCGTCAGCACGTAGCCTGACCCTCCCACGTTTCCGTTCCCACACCTGTGCCCTAAGCCTTACCGTTCCCTAACCCTAACCCTAGCCCGGAACGCAAATCCACCACCAGCCCTACACTTTATCTTACGCCGTTGCCTACTCCTGGCCCGTACGCTGGCACTGACCCGTGCGTCAGCACGTAGCACGACCCTCCTACGTTTCCGTACCCTCACCTCTGCCCTAAGCCTTGCCGTTCCCTAACCCTAACCCTAGCCTGGAACGGAAACCAACCACCGGCAATACACCTTACCTTACGCTGTTGCCTACTCCTGGCCGGTACGCTGGCATTGACCCGTGCGTCAGCACGTAGCCTGACCCTCCCACGTCTCCGTACCCTCACCTGTGCCCTAAGCCTTGCGGTTCCCTAACCCTAACCCTAGCCCGGAATGGAAACCCACCACCAGCCCAACACCTTACCCTACGCCGTTGCCTACTACTGGCGTGCACTCTGGCACTGACCCGCGCATCAGCACGTAGCCTTACCCTCCCACGTTTCTGTACCCTGACCTGGGCCCTAAGCCTTGCCGTTCCCTAACCCTAACCCTAGCCCAGAACGCAAATCCAACACCAGCCCTACACTTTATCCTACGCCGTTGCCTACTCCTGGCCCGTACGCTGGCAGTGACCCGTGCGTCAGCACGGAGCCCGACCCTCCCACGTTTCCGTACCCTCACCTGTGCCCTAAGCCTTGCCATTCCCTAACCCTAACCCTAGCCTGGAACGGAAACCAACCACCAGCCCTACACCTTACCTTACGCCGTTGCCTACTCCTGGCCCGTACGCTGGCACGAACACGTGCGTCAGCACGTAGCCTGACCCTCCCACGTTTCCGTAACCTCACCTGTGCCCTAAGCCTTGCCGTTCCCTAACCATAACCCTAGCCCCGAACGGAAACCCACCACCAGCCCTACACCTTACCTTACGCCGTAACTTATTCCTGGCCCGTACGCTGGCACTGAACCGTGCGTCAGCATGTAGCCTGACCCACCCACATTTCGGTACCCTCACCTGTGCCCTAAGCCTTGCCGTTCCCTTACCCTAACCCTAGCCTGGAACGGAAACCAACCATCAGCCCTGCATCTTACCTTAGGCTGTTGCCTACCCCTGGCCGGTACGCTGGCACTGACACGTGCATCAGCACGTAGCCTGAGCGTCCTACGTTTCTGTAACCTCACCTGTGCCCTAAGCCTTGCCGTTCCCTAACCCTAACACTAGCCCGGAACGGAAACCCACCACCAGCCGTACAACTTACCTTACGCCATACCCTATTCCTGGCCCGTACGCTTGCACTGAACCGTGCGTCAGCACGTAGCCTGACCCTCCCACGTTTATGTACCCTCTCCTTTGCCCTAAGACTTGCCGTTCCCTAACACTAACCCTAGCCCGGATTAGAAACCCACCACCAGCCCTAAACCTTACCTTACGCTGTACCCTATTCCTGGCCCGTACGCTGGCACTGAACAGTGCATCAGCACGTAGCCTGACCCTCCCAAGTTTCAGTACCCTCACATGTGCCCTAAGCCTTGCCGTTCCCTAACCCTAACCCTAGCCCGGAATAGAAACCCACCACCAGCCCTACACCTTACCTTACGCTGTACCCTATTCCTGACCCGTACGCTGACACTGACCCGTGCGTCAGTACGTAGCCTGACCCTCCCACATTTCCATACCCTCACCTGTGCCCTAAGCCTTGCCGTTCCCTAACCCTAACCCTAGCCCGAAACGCAAATCCACCACCAGCCCTACACTGTATCCTATGCCGTTGCCTACTCCTGGCCCGTACGCTGGCACTGACCCTTGCGTCAGCACGTAGACCGTCCCTCCCACGTTTCCGTACCCTCACCTGTGCCCTAAGCCTTGCCGTTCCCTAACGCTAACCCTAGCCCGGAACGGAATCCCACCAGCAGCCCTACACCTTAACCTACGCCGTTGCCTACTCCTCGCCCATACGCTGGCATTGACACGTGCGTCATCACGTAGCCCGTCCCTCCCACGTTTCCGTACGCTCACCTGTGCCCTAAGCCTTGCCGTTCCCTAACCCTAACCATAGCCTGGAACGGAAACCCACCACCAGCCGTACACTTTACCTTACGCCGTTGCCTACTGCTCGCCCGAACGCTGGCATTGACACGTGCGTCAGCACATAGCCTGACCCTCCCACGTTTACGTACCCTCACCTGTGCCCTAAGCCTTGCCGTTCCCTAACCCTAACCCTAGCCCGGAACGGAATCCCACCACCAGCCCTACACCTTACCCTACGGCGTTGCCTACTCCTGGCCTGTACTCTGGCACTGAACCGTGCATCAGCACGTAGCCTTACCCTACCGCTTTTCCGTACCCTGACTTGTGCCCTAAGCCTTGCCGTTCCCTAACCCTAAACCTAGCCCAGAACGCAAATCCATCACCAGCCCTACACTTTATCCTACGCCGTTGCCTACTCCTGGCCCGTACGCTGGCACTGACCAGTGCGTCAGCACGGAGCCCGACCCTCCCACGTTTCCGTACCCTCACCTGTGCCCTAAGACTTGCCGTTCCCTTACCCTAACCCTAGCCCAGAACGGAAACCCACCACCAGCCCTACACCTTACCCTACGCCGTTTCCTACTCCTGGCCTGTACTCTGGCATTGACCCGTGCATCAGCACGTAGCCTTAACATCCCACGTTTCCGTACCCTCACCTGTGCCCTAAGCCTTGCCGTTCCATAACCCTAACCCTAGCCCAGAACGGAAACCCACCTCCAGCCCTACACCTTACCTTACGCCGTAACCTATTCCTGGCCATACGCTGGCAATGAACCGTGCGTCAGCATGTAGCCTGACCCTCCCACGTTTCCGTACCCTCACCTGTACCCTAAGCCTTGCCGTTCCCTAACCCTAACCCTAGCCTGGAACGGAAACCAACCACCAGCCCTACACCTTACATTACGCCGTAACTTATTCCTGGCCCGTACGCTGGCACTGAACCGTGCGTCAGCATGTAGCATGACCCTCCCACGTTTCCAAACCCTCACCTGTGCCCTAAGCCTTGCCTTTCCCTAACCCTAACCCTAGCCCGGAATAGAAACCCACCACCAGCCCTAAACCTTACCTTACGCCGTATGCTACTTCTGACCCGTATGCTGGCAGTGAACCATGCGTCAGCACGTAGTCTGAGCCTCCAACGTTTCCGTACCCTCACCTGTGCCCTAAGCCGTGACGTTCCCTAACCGTAAACCTAGCCCGGAACGGAAACCCACCACCAGCCCTACACCTTAACTTATGCCATTCCATATTCCTGGCCCGTACGCTGGCACTGAACCGTGCGTCAGCACGTAGCCTGACCCTCCCACGTTTCCGTTCCCACACCTGTGCCCTAAGCCTTGCCGTTCCCTAACCCTAACCCTAGCCTGGAACGGAAACCAACCAGCAGCCCTACACCTTACCTTACGCCGTTGCCTACTCCTGGCCCGTACGCTGGCATTGACCCGTGCGTCAGCACGTAGCCTGACCCTCCCACGTCTCCGTACCCTCACCTGTGCCCTAAGCCTTGCGGTTCACTAACCCTAACCTTAGCCCAGAATGGAAACCCACCACCAGCCCAACACCTTACCCTACGCCGTTGCCTACTACTGGCGTGTACTCTGGCACTGACCCGCGCATCAGCACGTAGCCTTACCCTCCCGCGTTTCCATACCCTGACCTGTGCCCTAAGCCTTGCCGTTCCCTAACCCTAACCCTAGCCCGGAACGGAAAACCACCACCAGCCCTACACCTTACCTTACGCCGTTGCCTACTCCTCGCCCGTACGCTGGCATTGACCCGTGCGTAAGCACGTAGCCTGACACTCCAACGTTTACGTACCCTCACCTGTGCCCTAAGCCTTGCCGTTCCCTAACCCTAACCCCAGCCCGGAACGGAAACCCACCACCAGCCCTAAACCTTACCCGATGCAGTTGCCTACTCCTGGCCAGTACTCTGGCACTGCACCGTGCATCAGCACGTAGCCTTACGCTCCCGCGTTTCTGTATCCTGACCTGTGCCCTAAGCCTTGCAGTTCCCTAACCCTTACCCTAGCCCAGAACGCAAATCCACCACCAGCCCTACACTTTATCCTACGCCATTGCCTACTCCTGGCCCGTACGCTGGCACTGACCCGTGCGTCAGCACGGAGCCCGTCCCTCCCACGTTTCCGTACCCTCACCTGTGCCCTAAGCCTTGCCGTTCCCTAAGTCTAACCCTAGCCTGGAACGGAAACCAACCACCAGCCCTACACCTTACCTTACGCCGTTGCCTACTCCTGGCCCGTACGCTGGCACGAACCCGTGCGTCAGCACGTAGCCTGACCCTCCCACGTTTCCGTACCCTCACCTGTGCCCTAAGCCTTGCCTTTCCCTAACCCTAACCCTAGACCCGAACGGAAACCCACCACCAGCCCTACACCTTATCTTACGCCGTAACTTATTCCTGGCCCGTACGCTCGCACTGAACCGTGCGTCAGCATGTAGCCTGACACTCCCACGTTTCGGTACCCTCACCTGTGCCCTAAGCTTTGCCGTTCCCTTACCATAACCCTAGCCTGGAACAGAAACCAACCACCAGCCCTACATCTTACATTACGCCCTTGCCTACACCTGGCCCGTACGCTGGCACTGACACGTGCGTCAGCACGTAGCCTGACCGTCCCACGTTTCTGTAACCTCACCTGTGCCCTAAGCCTTGCCGTTCCCTAACCCTAACCCTAGCCCGGAACGAAAACCCACCACCAGCCGTAAACCTTACCTTACGCCGTACCCTATTCCTGGCCCGTACGCTGGCACTGAACCGTGCGTCAGCACGTAGCCTGACCCTCCCACGTTTCCGTACACTCTCCTTTGCCCTAAGACTTCCCGTTCCCTAACCCTAACCCTAGCCCGGATTAGAAACCCACCACCAGCCCTACACCTTACCTTACGCCGTACCCTATTCCTGGACGGTACGCTGGCACTGAACAGTGCGTCAGCACGTAGCCTGACCCTCCCAAGTTTCCGTACCCTCAACTGTGCCCTAAGCCTTGCCGTTCCCTAACCCTAAACCTAGCCCGGAATAGAAACCCACCACGAGCCCTACACCTTACATTACGCCGTACCCTACTCCTGACCCGTACGCTGGCACTGACCCGTGCGGCAGCACGTAACCTGAGCCTCCCACGTTTCCATAACCTCACCTGTGCCCTAAGCCTTGCCGTTCCCTAACCCTAACCCTAGCCCGGAACGCAAACCCACCACCAGCCCTACACTGTATCCTATGCCGTTGCCTACTTCTGGTACGTACGCTGGCACTGACACGTGCGTCAGCACGTAGCCCGTCCCTCCCACATTTCCGTACCCACACCTGTGCCCTAAGACTTGCCGTTCCCTAACCCTTACCCTAGCCTGTAATGGAAACCAACCACCAGCCCTACACCTTACCTTAGGCCGTTCACTATTCCTGGCCCGTACGCTGGCACTGAAGCGTGCGTCAGCACGTAGCCTGACCCTCCCACGTTTCCGTTCCCTCACCTATGCCCTAAGCCTTGCCGTTCCCTAACCCTAACCCTAGCCAGGATCGCAAATCCACCACCAGCCCTACAGTTTATCCTACGACGTTGCCTACTCCTGGCCCGTACGCTGGCACTGACCAGTGCGTCAGCACGTAGCCTGACCCTCCCACGTTTCCGTACCCTCACCTGTGCCCTAAGCCTTGCCGTTCCCTAACCCTAACCCTAGCCTGGAACGGAAACCAACCTCCAGCCCTACACCTTACATTACGCCGTTGCCTACTACTGGCCTGTACTCTGGCACTGACCTGTGCATCAGCACGTAGCCTTAACCTCCCGCGTTTCCGTACCCTGACCTGTGCCCTAAGCCTTGCCGTTCCCTAACCCTAACACTAGCCCGGAACGGAAACCCACCACCAGCCCTACACCTTACCTTACGCCGTTCCCTATTCCTGGCCCGTATGCTGGCACTGAACCGTGCGTCAGCACGTAGCCTGACCCTCCCACGTTTCCGTACCCTCACCTGTGCCCTAAGCCTTGCCGTTCCCTAACCCTAACCCTAGCCTGGAACGGAAACCAACCACCAGCCGTACACCTTACCTTACGCCGTTGCCTACTCCTGGCCCGTACGCTGGCATTGACCCGTGCGTCAGCACGTAGCCTGACCCTCCCACGTTTATGTACCCTCACCTGTGCCCTAAGCCTTGCCGTTCCCTAACCCTAACCATAGCCTGGAATGGAAACCAACCACCAGCCCTGCACCTTACCTTACGCCGTTGCCTACTCCTCGCCCATACGCTGGCACTGACACGTGCGTCAGCACGTAGCCTGACCCTCCCACGTTTCCATACCCTCACCTGCGCCCTAAGCCTTGCCGTTCCCTAACCCTAACCCTAGCCCGGAATAGAAACCCACCACCAGCCCTACAACTTACCTTACGCCGTTGCCTACTACTGGCCTGTACTCTGGCACTGACCCGTGCATCATCACGTAGCCTTACCCTCCCGCGTTTCCGTACCCTGACCTGTGCCCTAAGCCTTGCCATTCCCTAACCCTAACCCTAGCCCTGAACTGAAACCCACCACCAGCCCTACAACTTACCTTACGCCGTTGCCTACTCCTGGCCCGTACGCTGGCACTGACCCGTGCGTCAGCACGGAGCCCGACCCTCCCACGTTTCCGTACCCTCACCTGTGCCCTAAGCCTTGCCGTTCCCTAACCCTAACCCTAGCCTGGAACGGAAACCAACCACCAGCCCTACACCTTACATTACGCCGTAACTTATTCCTGGCCCGTACGCTGGCACTGAACCGTGCGTCAGCATGTAGCCTGACACTCCCACGTTTCGGTACCCTCACCTGTGCCCTAAGCCTTGCCATTCCCTTACCCTAACCCTAGCCTGGAACGGAAACCAACCACCAGCCCTACATCTTACCTTACGCCCTTGCCTACACCTGGCCCGTACGCTGGCACTGACACGTGCGTCAGCACGTAGCCTGACCGTCCGACGTTTCTGTAACCTCACCTGTGCCCTAAGCCTTGCCGTTCCCTAACCCTAACACTAGCCCGGAACGGAAACCCACCACCAGCCGTACACCTTACCTTACGCCGTACCCTATTCCTGGCCCGTACGCTGGCACTGAACCGTGCGTCAGCACGTAGCCTGACCTTCCCAAGTTTCCGTACCCTCACCTGTGCCCTAAGCCTTGCCGTTCCCTAACCCTAACCCTAGCCAGGAAAGGAAATCATAAACAAGCCCTACACTTTACCTTACGCCGTACCCTACTCCTGGCCCGTACGCTGGCACTGACCCGTGCGTCAGCACTTAGCCTGACGCTCCCACGTTTCCGTACCCTCACCTGTGCCCTAAGCCTTGCCGTTCCCTAACCATAACCCTAGCCCGGAACGGAAACCCACCACCAGCCCTACACCTTACCTTACGCCGTAACCTATTCCTGGCCCGTACGCTGGCACTGAACCGTGCGTCAGCATGTAGCCTGACCCTCCCACGTTTCCGTACCCTCACCTGTGCCCTAATCCTTGCCTTTCCCTAACCCTAACCCTATCCCGGAATAGAAACCCACCACCTGCCCTACACCTTACCTTACGCCGTATCCTACTCCTGACCCGTACGCTGGCACTGAACCATGCGTCAGCACGTAGTCTGAGCCTCCAAAGTTTCCATACCCTCACCTGTGCCCTAAGCCTTGACGTTCCCTAACCCTAACCCTGGCCTGGAACGGAAACCCACCACAAGCCCTACACCTTAACTTACGCCGTTCACTATTCCTGGCCCGTACGCTGGCACTGAAGCGTGCGTCAGCACGTAGCCTGACCCTCCCACGTTTCCGTTCCCTCACCTATGCCCTAAGCCTTGCCGTTCCCTAACCCTAACCCTAGCCAGGAACGCAAATCCACCACCAGCCCTACAGTTTATCCTACGACGTTGCCTACTCCTGGCCCGTACGCTGGCACTGACCAGTGCGTCAGCACGTAGCCTGACCCTCCCACGTTTCCGTACCCTCACCTGTGCCCTAAGCCTTGCCGTTCCCTAACCCTAACCCTAGCCTGGAACGGAAACCAACCTCCAGCCCTACACCTTACCTTACGCCGTTGCCTACTACTGGCCTGTACTCTGGCACTGACCTGTGCATCAGCACGTAGCCTTAACCTCCCGCGTTTCCGTACCCTGACCTGTGCCCTAAGCCTTGCCGTTCCCTAACCCTAACACTAGCCCGGAACGGAAACCCACCACCAGCCCTACACCTTACCTTACGCCGTTCCCTATTCCTGGCCCGTATGCTGGCACTGAACCGTGCGTCAGCACGTAGCCTGACCCTCCCACGTTTCCGTACCCTCACCTGTGCCCTAAGCCTTGCCGTTCCCTAACCCTAACCCTAGCCTGGAACGGAAACCAACCACCAGCCGTACACCTTACCTTACGCCGTTGCCTACTCCTGGCCCGTACGCTGGCATTGACCCGTGCGTCAGCACGTAGCCTGACCCTCCCACGTTTATGTACCCTCACCTGTGCCCTAAGCCTTGCCGTTCCCTAACCCTAACCATAGCCTGGAATGGAAACCAACCACCAGCCCTGCACCTTACCTTACGCCGTTGCCTACTCCTCGCCCATACGCTGGCACTGACACGTGCGTCAGCACGTAGCCTGACCCTCCCACGTTTCCATACCCTCACCTGCGCCCTAAGCCTTGCCGTTCCCTAACCCTAACCCTAGCCCGGAATAGAAACCCACCACCAGCCCTACAACTTACCTTACGCCGTTGCCTACTACTGGCCTGTACTCTGGCACTGACCCGTGCATCATCACGTAGCCTTACCCTCCCGCGTTTCCGTACCCTGACCTGTGCCCTAAGCCTTGCCATTCCCTAACCCTAACCCTAGCCCTGAACTGAAACCCACCACCAGCCCTACAACTTACCTTACGCCGTTGCCTACTCCTGGCCCGTACGCTGGCACTGACCCGTGCGTCAGCACGGAGCCCGACCCTCCCACGTTTCCGTACCCTCACCTGTGCCCTAAGCCTTGCCGTTCCCTAACCCTAACCCTAGCCTGGAACGGAAACCAACCACCAGCCCTACACCTTACATTACGCCGTAACTTATTCCTGGCCCGTACGCTGGCACTGAACCGTGCGTCAGCATGTAGCCTGACACTCCCACGTTTCGGTACCCTCACCTGTGCCCTAAGCCTTGCCGTTCCCTTACCCTAACCCTAGCCTGGAACGGAAACCAACCACCAGCCCTACATCTTACCTTACGCCCTTGCCTACACCTGGCCCGTACGCTGGCACTGACACGTGCGTCAGCACGTAGCCTGACCGTCCGACGTTTCTGTAACCTCACCTGTGCCCTAAGCCTTGCCGTTCCCTAACCCTAACACTAGCCCGGAACGGAAACCCACCACCAGCCGTACACCTTACCTTACGCCGTACCCTATTCCTGGCCCGTACGCTGGCACTGAACCGTGCGTCAGCACGTAGCCTGACCTTCCCAAGTTTCCGTACCCTCACCTGTGCCCTAAGCCTTGCCGTTCCCTAACCCTAACCCTAGCCAGGAAAGGAAATCATAAACAAGCCCTACACTTTACCTTACGCCGTACCCTACTCCTGGCCCGTACGCTGGCACTGACCCGTGCGTCAGCACTTAGCCTGACGCTCCCACGTTTCCGTACCCTCACCTGTGCCCTAAGCCTTGCCGTTCCCTAACCATAACCCTAGCCCGGAACGGAAACCCACCACCAGCCCTACACCTTACCTTACGCCGTAACCTATTCCTGGCCCGTACGCTGGCACTGAACCGTGCGTCAGCATGTAGCCTGACCCTCCCACGTTTCCGTACCCTCACCTGTGCCCTAATCCTTGCCTTTCCCTAACCCTAACCCTAGCCCGGAATAGAAACCCACCACCAGCCCTACACCTTACCTTACGCCGTATCCTACTCCTGACCCGTACGCTGGCACTGAACCATGCGTCAGCACGTAGTCTGAGCCTCCAAAGTTTCCATACCCTCACCTGTGCCCTAAGCCTTGACGTTCCCTAACCCTAACCCTGGCCTGGAACGGAAACCCACCACAAGCCCTACACCTTAACTTACGCCGTTCACTATTCCTGGCCCGTACGCTGGCACTGAAGCGTGCGTCAGCACGTAGCCTGACCCTCCCACGTTTCCGTTCCCTCACCTATGCCCTAAGCCTTGCCGTTCCCTAACCCTAACCCTAGCCAGGAACGCAAATCCACCACCAGCCCTACAGTTTATCCTACGACGTTGCCTACTCCTGGCCCGTACGCTGGCACTGACCAGTGCGTCAGCACGTAGCCTGACCATCCCACGTTTCCGTACCCTCACCTGTGCCCTAAGCCTTGCCGTTCCCTAACCCTAACCCTAGCCTGGAACGGAAACCAACCTCCAGCCCTACACCTTACCTTACGCCGTTGCCTACTACTGGCCTGTACTCTGGCACTGACCTGTGCATCAGCACGTAGCCTTAACCTCCCGCGTTTCCGTACCCTGACCTGTGCCCTAAGCCTTGCCGTTCCCTAACCCTAACACTAGCCCGGAACGGAAACCCACCACCAGCCCTACACCTTACCTTACGCCGTTCCCTATTCCTGGCCCGTATGCTGGCACTGAACCGTGCGTCAGCACGTAGCCTGACCCTCCCACGTTTCCGTACCCTCACCTGTGCCCTAAGCCTTGCCGTTCCCTAACCCTAACCCTAGCCTGGAACGGAAACCAACCACCAGCCGTACACCTTACCTTACGCCGTTGCCTACTCCTGGCCCGTACGCTGGCATTGACCCGTGCGTCAGCACGTAGCCTGACCCTCCCACGTTTATGTACCCTCACCTGTGCCCTAAGCCTTGCCGTTCCCTAACCCTAACCATAGCCTGGAATGGAAACCAACCACCAGCCCTGCACCTTACCTTACGCCGTTGCCTACTCCTCGCCCATACGCTGGCACTGACACGTGCGTCAGCACGTAGCCTGACCCTCCCACGTTTCCATTCCCTCACCTGCGCCCTAAGCCTTGCCGTACCCTAACACTAACCCTAGCACGGAACGGAAACCCACCACCAGCCCTACACCTTACCCTACACCGTTGCCTACTCCTGGCCTGTACTCTGGCACAGACCCGTGCATCAGCACGTAGCCTTACCCTCCCGCGTTTCCGTACCCTGACCAGTGCCCTAAGCCTTGCCGTTCCCTAACCCTAACCCTAGCCCAAAACGCAAATCCATCACCAGCCCTACACTTTATCCTACGCCGTTGCCTACACCTGGCCCGTACGCAGGCACTGACCAGTGCGTCATCACGTAGCCCGACCCTCCCACGTTTCCGTACCCTCACCTGTGCCCTAAGCCTTGCCATTCCCTAACCCTAACCCTAGCCCGGAATAGAAACCCACCAACAGCCCTACACCATACCTTACGCCGTACCCTACTACTGACCCGTACGCTGGCACTGATCCGTGCGTCAGCATGTAGCCTGACCCTCCCACGTTTTGGTAACCTCACCTGTGCCCTAAGCCTTGCCGTTCCCTAACTCTAACCCTAGCCCCGAACGGAAAACCACCACCAGGCCTACACCTTACCTTACGTCGTAACCTATTCCTGGCCCGTACGCTGGCACTGAACCGTGCGTCAGCATGTAGCCTGACCCTCCCACGTTTCCGTACCCTCACCTGTGCCCTAAGCCTTGCCGTTCCCTTACACTAACCCTAGCCTGGAACGGAAACCAACCACCAGCCCTACATCTTACCTTACGTCGTTGCCTTCTCGTGGCCCGTACGCTGGCAGTGACACGTGCGTCAGCACGTAGCCTGACCGTCCCACGTTTCTGTAACCTCACCTGTGTCCTAAGCCTTGCCTTTCCCTAACCCAAACCCTAGCCCGAAATGGTAACCTACCACCAGCCCTACACCTTACTGTACGCCGTTGCCTACTCCTGGCCTGTACTCTGGCACTGACTCGTGCATCAGCACGTAGCCTTACCCTCCCGCGTTTCCGTTCCCTTACCAGTGCCCTAAGCCTTGCCGTTCCCTAACCCTAACCCTAGCCCAGAACGCAAATCCACCACCAGCCCTACACTTTATCCTACGCCGTTGCCTACTCCTGGCCCGTACGCTGGCACTGACCCGTGCGTCAGCACGTAGCCTGACCCTCCCACGTTTCCGTACCCTCACCTTTGCCCTAAGACTTGCCGTTCCCTAACCCTAACCCTAGACCGGATTAGAAACCCACCACCAGCCCTACACCTTACCTTACGCCGTACCCTATTCCTGGCCCGTACGCTGGCACTGAACAGTGCGTCAGCACGTAGCCTGACCCTCCCAAGTTTCCGTACCCTCACCGGTGCCCTAAGCGTTGCCGTTCCCTAACCCTAACCCTAGCCCGGAATAGAAAACCACCACCAGCCCTACACCTTACCTTATGCCGTTGCCTACTACTGGCCTGTAGTCTGGCACTGACCCTTGCATCAGCACGTAGCCTTACCCTCCTGCGTTTCCGTACCCTGACCTGTGCCCTAAGCCTTGCCATTCCCTAACCCTAACCCTAGCCCGGAACTGAAACCCACCACCAGCCCTACAACTTACCTTATGCCGTTCCCTATTCCTGGCCCGTATGCTGGCACTGAACCGTGCGTCAGCACGTAGCCTGACCCTCCCACGTTTCCGTACCCTCACCTGTGCCCTAAGCCTTGCCGTTCCCTAACCCTAACCCTATCCTGGTACGGAAACCAACCACCAGCCGTACACCTTACCTTACGCCGTTGCCTACACCTCGCCCGTACGCTGGCATTGACCCGTGGGTCAGCACGTAGCCTGACCCTCCCACGTTTACGTACCCTCACCTGTGCCCTAAGCCTTGCCGTTCCCTAACCTTAACCCTAGCCCGGAACGGAAACCCACCAGCAGCCATACACCTTACCCTACGCCGTTGCCTACTCCTGGCCTGTACTCTGGCACTGAACCGTGCATCAGCACGTAGCCTTACCCTCCCGCGTTTCCGTACACTGAACTGTGCCCTAAGCCTTGCCGTTCCCTAACCCTAACCCTAGCCCAGAACACAAAACCACCACCAGCCCTACACTTTATCCTACGCCGTTGCCTACTCCTGGCCCGTACACTGGCACTGACCTGTGCGTCAGCACGTAGCCCGACCCTCCCACGTTTCCGTACCCTCACCTGTTCCCTAAGCCTTGCCGTTCCCTAACCCTAACCCTAGCCTGGAACGGAAACCAACCACCAGCCCTACACCTTACCTTACGCCATTGCCTACTCCTGGCCCGTACGCTGGCACTGACACGTGCGTCAGCACGTAGCCTAACCCTCCCACGTTTCCGTACCCTCACCTGTGCCCTAAGCCTTGCCGTTCCCTAACACTAACCTTAGCCCGGAACGGAAACCCACCACCAGCCCTACACCTTACCCTACGCCGTTGCCTACTCCTGGCCTGTACTCTGGCACTGACCCGTGCATCAGCACGTAGCCTTACCCTCCCGCGTTTCCGTACCCTGACCAGTGCCCTAAGCCTTGCCGTTCCCTGACCATAACCCTAGCCCTGAACGCAATTCCATCACCAGTCCTACACTTTATCCTACGCCGTTGCCTACTCCTTGCCCGTACGCTGGCACTGACCCGTGCGTCAGCACGTAGCCCGACCCTCCCACTTTTCCGTACCCTCATCTGTGCCCTAAGCCTTGCCATTCCCTAACCCTAACCCTAGCCCGGAATAGAAACCCACCACCAGCCCTACACCATACCTCACGCCGTACCCTACTACTGACCCGTACGCTGGCACTGACCCGTGCGTCAGCACGTAGCCTGACACTCCCACGTTTCCGTACCCTCACCTGTGCCCTAAGCCTTGCCGTTCCCTAACCCTAACCCTAGCCCCGAACGGAAACCCACCACCAGCCCTACACTTTACCTTACGCCGTAACTTATTTCCTGGCCCGTACGCTGGCACTGAACCGTGCGTCAGCATGTAGCCTGACACTCCCACGTTTCGGTACCCTCACCTGTGCCCTAAGCCTTGCCGTTCCCTTACCCTAACCCTAGCCTGGAACGGAAACCAACCAACAGCCCTACATCTTACCTTACGCCCTTGCCTACACCTGGCCCGTACGCTGGCACTGACACGTGCGTCAGCACGTAGCCTGACCGTCCGACGTTTCTGTAACCTCACCTGTGCCCTAAGCCTTGCCGTTCCCTAACCCTAACCCTAGCCCGGAACGGAAACCCACCACCAGCCGTACACCTTACCTTACGCCGTACCCTATTCCTGGCCCGTACGCTGGCACTGAACCGTGCGTCAGCACGTAGCCTGACCTTCCCAAGTTTCCGTACCCTCTCCTGTGCCCTAAGCCTTGCCGTTCCCTAACCCTAACCCTAGCCCTGAATAGAAACCCACCACCAGCCCTACACCTTACATTACGCCGTACCCTACTACTGACCCGTACGCTGGCACTGACCCGTGCGTCAGCACGTAACCTGAGCCTCCCACGTTTCCATAACCTCACCTGTGCCCTAAGCCTTGCCATTCCCTAACCCTAACCCTAGCCCGGAACGCAAATCCACCACCAGCCCTACACTGTATCCTATGCCGTTGCCTACTCCTGGCCCGTACGATGGCACTGACCCGTGCGTCAGCACGTAGCCCGTCCCTCCCACGTTTCCGTACCCACACCTGTGCCCTAAGCCTTGCCGTTCCCTAACCCTAACCCTAGCCTGGAACGGAAACCAACCACCAGCCCTACACCTTACCTTACGCCGTTGCGTACTCCTGGCCCGTACGCTGGCACTGACCCGTGTGTCAGCACGTAGCCCGACCCTCTGACGTTTCCGTACCCTCAACTGTGCCCTAAGCCTTGCCGTTCCCTAACCCTAACCCTAGCCTGGAAAGGAAATCATAAACAAGCCCTACACTTTACCTTACGCCGTACCCTACTCCTGGCCCGTACGCTGGCACTGACCCGTGCGTCAGCACTTAGCCTGACGCTCCCACGTTTCCGTACCCTCACCTGTGCCCTAAGCCTTGCCGTTCCCTAACCATAACCCTAGCCCGGAACGGAAACCCACCACCAGCCCTACACCTTACCTTACGCCGTAACCTATTCCTGGCCCGTACGCTGGCACTGAACCGTGCGTCAGCATGTAGCCTGACCCTCCCACGTTTCCGTACCCTCACCTGTGCCCTAAGCCTTGCCTTTCCCTAACCCTAACCCTAGCCCGGAATAGAAACCCACCACCAGCCCTACACCTTACCTTACGCCGTATCCTACTCCTGACCCGTACGCTGGCACTGAACCATGCGTCAGCACGTAGTCTGAGCCTCCAAAGTTTCCGTACCCTCACCTGTGCCCTAAGCCTTGAAGTTCCCTAACCCTAACCCTGGCCCGGAACGGAAACCCACCACCAGCCCTACACCTTAACTTACGCCGTTCACTATTCCTGGCCCGTACGCTGGCACTGAAGCGTGCGTCAACACGTAGCCTGACCCTCCCACGTTTCCGTTCCCTCACCTGTGCCCTAAGCCTTGCCGTTCCCTAACCCTAACCCTAGCCAGGAACGCAAATCCACCACCAGCCCTACAGTTTATCCTACGACGTTGCCTACTCCTGGCCCGTACGCTGGCACTGACCAGTGCGTCAGCACGTAGCCTGACCCTCCCACGTTTCCGTACCCTCACCTGTGCCCTAAGCCTTGCCGTTCCCTAACCCTAACCCTAGCCTGGAACGGAAACCAACCTCCAGCCCTACACCTTACCTTACGCCGTTGCCTACTACTGGCCTGTACTCTGGCACTGACCCGTGCATCAGCACGTAGCCTTAACCTCCCGCGTTTCCGTACCCTGACCTGTGCCCTAAGCCTTGCCGTTCCCTAACCCTAACCCTAGCCCGGAACGGAAACCCACCACCAGCCCTACACCTTACCTTACGCTGTTCCCTATTCCTGGCCCGTATGCTGGCACTGAACCGTGCATCAGCACGTAGCCTGACCCTCCCACGTTTCCGTACCCTCACCTGTGCCCTAAGCCTTGCCGTTCCCTAACCCTAACCCTAGCCTGGAATGGAAACCAACCACCAGCCGTACACCTTACCTTACGCCGTTGCCTACTCCTGGCCCGTACGCTGGCATTGACCCGTGCGTCAGCACGTGGCCTGACCCTCCCACGTTTATGTACCCTCACCTGTGCCCTAAGCCTTGCCGTTCCCTAACCATAACCATAGCCTGGAACGGAAACCAACCACCAGCCCTGCACCTTACCTTACGCCGTTTCCTACTCCTCGCCCATACGCTGGCACTGACACGTGCGTCAGCACGTAGCCTGACCCTCCCACGTTTCCATACCCTCACCTGCGCCCTAAGCCTTGCCGTACCCTAACACTAACCCTAGCACGGAACGGAAACCCACCACCAGCCCTACACCTTACCCTACACCGTTGCCTACTCCTGGCCTCTACTCTGGCAGTGACCCGTGCATCAGCACGTAGCCTTACCCTCCCGAGTTTCCGTTCCCTGACCAGTGCCCTAAGCCTTGCCGTTCCCTAACCCTAACCCTAGCCCAAAACGCAAATCCATCACCAGCCCTACACTTTATCCTACGCCGTTGCCTACACCTGGCCCGTACGCTGGCACTGACCAGTGCGTCATCACGTAGCCCGACCCTCCCACGTTTCCGTACCCTCACCAGTGCCCTAAGCCTTGCCATTCCCTAACCCTAACCCTAGCCCGGAATAGAAACCCACCACCAGCCCTACACCATACCTTACGCCGTACCCTACTACTGACCCGTACGCTGGCACTGATCCGTGCGTCAGCACGTAGCCTGACCCTCCCACGTTTCCGTACCCTCACCTGTGCCCTAAGCCTTGCCATTCCCTAACCCTAACCCTAGCCCGGAATAGAAACCCACCACCAGCCCTACACCATACCTTACGCCGTACCCTACTACTGACCCGTACGCTGGCACTGATCCGTGCGTCAGCACGTAGCCTGACCCTCCCACGTTTTGGTAACCTCACCTGTTCCCTAAGCCTTGCCGTTCCTTAACCCAAACCCTAGCCCGGAACGGTAATCTACCACCAGCCCTACACCTTACCGTACGCCGTTGCCTACACGTGGCCTGTACTCTGGCACTGACCCGTGCATCAGCACGTAGCCTTACCCTCCCGCGTTTCCGTTCCCTGACCAGTGCCCTAAGCCTTGCCGTTCCCTAACCCTAACCCTAGCCCAGAACACAAATCCACCACCAGCCCTACACTTTATCCTACGCCGTTGCCTAATCCTGGCCCGTACGCTGGCACTGACCCGTGCGTCAGCACGTAGCCTGACCCTCCCACGTTTCCGTACCCTCACCTTTGCCCTAAGACTTGCCGTTCCCTAACCCTAACCCTAGACCGGATTAGAAACCCACCACCATCCCTACACTTTACCTTACGCCGTACCCTATTCCTGGCCCGTACGCTGGCACTGACCCGTTCGTCAGCACGTAGCCTGACCCTCCCACGTTTCCGTACTTTCACCTGTTTCCTAAGACTTGCCGTTCCCTAACCCTAACCCTAGCCCTGAACGTAAACCCACCAACAGCCCTACACCTTACCATATGCCGTTGCCTACTCCTGGCCTGTACTCTGGCACTGACCCGTTCATCAGCACGTAGCCTTACCCACCCGCGTTTCCGTAACCTGACCTGCGCCCTAAGCCTTGCCGTTCCCTAAACCTAACCCTAGCCCAGAACGCAAATCCACCACCAGCCCTACACTTTATCCTACGCCGTTGCCTACTCCTGGCTCGTATGCGGGCACTGACCCGTGCGTCAGCACTTAGCCCGACCCTCCCACGTTTCCGTACCCTCACCTGTGCCCTAAGCCTTGCCGTTCACTAACCCTAACCCTAGCCCGGAATGGAAACCCACCACCAGCCTTACACCATACCTTACGCTGTTCCCTATTCCTGGCCCGTACGCTGGCACTGATCCGTGTGTCAGCACGTAGCCTGACCCTCCCACGTTTCTGTACCCTCAACAGTGCCCTAAGCCTTGCCGTTCCCTAACCCTAACCCTAAACCTAGCCTGGAACGGAAATCCACCAACAGCCCTACACCATACCCTACGCCGTAGCCTACTCCTGGCCCATACGCTGGGACTAACCCGTGTGTCAGCACGTAGCCGGCCTCTCCCACGTTTCCGTACACTCATCTGTGCCCTAAGCCTTGCCGTTCCCTTACCCTAACCCTAGCCCTGAAAGGAAACGCACTACCAGCCCTACACCTTACCCTACGCCGTTGCGTACTCCTGCCCTGTACGCTGGCACTAACCCGTGCGTCAGCACATAGCCTGAACCTCCCACGTTTCCGTACCCTCACCTGTGCCCTAAGGCTTGTCGTTCTCTAACCCTAACCCTATCCCGGAACGTAAACCCACCCCCAGCCCTAAACATTACCCTATGCCGTACCCTACTACTGGCCCATTCGCTGACACTTACCCGTGCGTCAGCACGTAGCCTGACCCTCCCACGTTTCCATACCCTCACCTGTTCCCTAAGCCTTGCCGTTCCCTAACCCTAACACTAGCCCGAAACGGAAACCCACCGCCAGCCCTAAACCTATCCCTACGCCTTACCCTACTCCTGGCCCGTATGCTGGCCCTGACCCGTGCGTCAGCACGTAGCCTGACCATCCCACGTTTCCGTACCCTCACCTGTGCCCTAAGACTTGCAGTTCCCTAACCCTAACCCTAGCACGGAAAGGAAATCCACTAAAAGCCCTATACCATACCCTACGCCGTAGCATACTCGTGGCCCGTACGCTGGCACTGACCCATGTGTCAGCACGTAGCCGGCCTCTCTAACGTTTACGTACCCTCACCTGTGCCCTAAGCCTTGCCGTTCCCTAACCCTAGCCCTGTACGGAAACCCACCACCAGCCCTACACCTCACCCTACGCCGTACACTACTCCTGGCCCGTACGCTGGCACTGAACCGTCCGTCTGCACGTAGCCTACCTCTCCCACGTTGCCGTACACTCACCTGTGCCCTAAGTATTGCCGTTCCCTAACCCTAACTCTAGCTCGAAACAGAGATGCACCAGCAGCCCTACAACTTACCCTACGTTGAAGCCTACTCCTGCCCGGAAGCTGGCACTGACCCATGCGTGAGCACGTAGCCTGACCCTCCCACGTTTCTGTACCCTCGCCTGTGCCCTAAGCCTTGCCGTTCGCTAACCCTAACCATAGCCCGGAACGGAAACCCACCACCGGAACTACACCTTACCCTACGCCGTAGCCTACACCTGGCCCGGACGCTGTCACTGACCTGTGCGTCAGCACGTAGCCTGACCCTCCCATGTTTCCGTAACCTCACCTGTGCCCTAAGCCTTGCCATTCCCTAACCCTAACCCTAGCCCGGAAAGGAAATCCACCACCAGCCCTAAAGCTTACCCTACGCCGTAGCCAACTCCTAGCCAGTATGCTGGCACTGACCCGTTCGTCAGCATGTAGCCTGCCCCTCACACGTTTCCATACCCTCACCTGTGCCCTAAGCCTTGCCGTTCGCTAACCCTAACCCTAGCCATGAACGGAAACCCACCACCAGCCCTAAACCTTACCCTATGCCATAGCCTAATCCTGTCACGTAACCTGGCACTGATCTGTGCATCAGCACGTAGCCTGACTTTCCCACGTTTCCGTACCCTCACCTGTGCCCAAAGACTTACCGTTCCCTAAACCTATCCCTAACCCGGAATGTTAACACACCACCAGCCCTACACCTTACCCTACGCCGTACCCTACTCCTGGCCCGTACGCTGGCACTGACCTGTGCATCAGCACATAGCCTGACCCTCCCACGTTTCCGTACCTGCAGCTGTTCCCTAAGCCTTGCGGTTCCCTAGCCCTAACCGTAGCCCAGAACAGTAATGCACCACCAGCCCTACACCTTACACTACGCCGTACCATAATCCTCGCCCGTACGCTTTCACTGACACATGCGTCAGCACATATCCTGACCCTCCCACGTTTCTGTACCGTCACCTTGGCCCTAAGCCTTGCCGTTCCCTAACCATAACCCTAGCCCGGACGGAAACCTACCACCAGCCCTACACCTTACTCTACGCCGTATCCTACTCCTGGCCCATACGCTGGCACTGACACGTGAGTCAGCATGAAGCCTGTCCCTCCCACGTTTCCGTACCCTCACCTGTGACCTAAGCCTTGCCGTTCCCTAACCCTAACCCTAGCCCGGAACAGAAACCCACCACCAGCCCTACACCTTACCCTAAGCCGTTGCCTACTCCTGGCCTGTACGCTGGCACTGACCCGTGCGTCCCCACGTAGACTGACCCTCCCACGTTTCCGTACCCTCACCTGTCCCGTAAACTTTGTCGTTCCCTAACCCTAACCCTAGCCTGGAAAGGAAACCCACCACCAGCTCTACACCTTACCCTATGCCGTAGCCTCCTCCTTGCCCATACGCTGGCACTGACCCGTGCTTCCGCACGCAGCCTGACCCTCCCACGTTTCCGTACCCTCACCTGTGCCCTAAGCCTTGCCGTTCCCTAACCCTAACCCTAGCCCGGAACGGAAACCCAACACCAGCGCTACCCTTTACCTATGCTGTAGCCTACTCCTGGCCCGTAACCTGGCACTGCCCTGTGCGTCAGCACGTAGCCTGACACTCCAACTTTTACCTACCCTCACTTGGGCCCTAAGCCTTGCCGTTCCCTAACCCTTACCCTCGCCCAGAAAGGAAACGCACCACCAGCCCTACACCTTACCCTACGCCGTTGCCTACTCCTGCCCTGTACGCTGTCACTAACCCGTGTGTCAGCACATAGCCTGAACCTCCCACGTTCCCGTACCCGCACCTGTGCCCTAAGGCTTGTCGTTCTGTAACCCTAACCATATCCCGGAACGGAAACCCACCCCCAGCCCTAAACTTTACGCTATGCCGTACCCTACTCCTGGCCCGTACGTTGGCACTGAACCGTGCGTAAGAACGTAGCCTGACCATCCCACGTTTCCGTACCCTCACCTGTGCCCTAAGCCTTGCCATTCCCTAACCCTAACTCGAGCCCAGAACAGAGACCCACAACTTGCCCTATAACATACCCCACGCCATAGCCTACTCCTGGCCCGTACGCTGGCACTGACCCATGCGTCTGCACGTAGCCAGACGCTCCCACGTTTCTGTACCCTCACCTGTTCCCTAAGCCTTGCCGTTCCCATACCCTAAACCTAGCCCTGAATGGAAAGGCACCACAAGACCTACACCTTACCCTACGCTGTACACTACTCCTGGCCCTTACGCTGGCACTGACACGTGCGTCAGCACGTAGCCTGACCCTCCCAAGTTTCCGTACCCTCAACTGTGCCCTAAGCCTTGCCGTTCCCTAACCCTAACCCTAGCCCGGAATAGAAACCCACCACCAGCCCTACACCTTACATTACGCCGTACCCTACTCCTGACCCGTACGCTGGCACTGAACCGTGCGTCAGCACGTAGCCTGAACCTCCCACGTTTCCATACCTTCACCTGTGCTCTAAGCCTTGCCTTTCCCTAACCCTAACCCTAGCCCGGAACGCAAATCCACCACCAGCCCTACACTGTATCCTATGCCGTTGCCTACTCCTGGCCCGTACGCTGGCACTGACCCGTGCGTCAGCACGTAGCCCGTCCCTCCCACGTTTCCGTACCCTCTCCTGTGCCCAAAGCCTTGCCGTTCCCTAACCCTAACCCTAGCCTGGAACGGAAACCAAACACCAGCCCAACACCTTACCTTACGCCGTTGCCTACACCTGGCCCGTACGCTGGCACTGACCCGTGCGTCAGCACGTAGCCTGACCCTCCCAAGTTTCCGTACCTTCAACTGTTTCCGAAGACTTGCCGTTCCCTAATCCTAACCCTAGCCCTGAACGGAAACCCACCACCAGCCCTACACCATACCGTATGCCGTTGCCTACTCCTGGCCTGTACTCTGGCACTGACGCGTTCATCAGCACGTAGCCTTACCCACCCGCGTTTCCGTACCCTGACCTGCGCCCTAAGCCTTGCCGTTCCCTAACCCTAACCCTAGCCCAGAACGCAAATCCACCACCAGCCCTACACTTTATCCTACGCCGTTGCCTACTCCTGGCTCGTACGCTGGCATTGACCCGTGTGTCAGCACGTAGCCCATCCCTCCCACGTTTCCGTACCCTCACCTGTGCCCTAAGCCTTGCCGTTCCCTAACTCTAACCCTAGCCCCGAACGGAAAACCACCACCAGCCCTACACCTTACCTTACGTCGTAACCTATTCCTGGCCCGTACGCTGGCACTGAACCGTGCGTCAGCATGTAGCCTGACCCTCCCAGGTTTCCGTACCCTCACCTGTGCCCTAAGCCTTGCCGTTCCCTTACACTAACCCTAGCCTGGAACGGAAACCAACCACCAGCCCTACATCTTACCTTACGTCGTTGCCTTCTCGTGGCCCGTACGCTGGCAGTGACACGTGCGTCAGCACGTAGCCTCACCGTCCCACGTTTCTGTAACCTCACCTGTGTCCTAAGCCTTGCCTTTCCCTAACCCAAACCCTAGCCCGGAATGGTAACCTACCACCAGCCCTACACCTTACTGTACGCCGTTGCCTACTCCTGGCCTGTACTCTGGCACTGACTCGTGCATCAGCACGTAGCCTTACCCTCCCGCGTTTCCGTTCCCTTACCAGTGCCCTAAGCCTTGCCGTTCCCTAACCCTAACCCTAGCCCAGAACGCAAATCCACCACCAGCCCTACACTTTATCCTACGCCGTTGCCTACTCCTGTCCCGTACGCTGGCACTGACCCGTGCGTCAGCACGTAGCCTGACCCTCCCACGTTTCCGTACCCTCACCTTTGCCCTAAGACTTGCCGTTCCCTAACCCTAACCCTAGACCGGATTAGAAACCCACCACCAGCCCTACACCTTAACTTACGCCGTACCCTATTCCTGGCCCGTACGCTGGCACTGAACAGTGCGTCAGCACGTAGCCTGACCCTCCCAAGTTTCCGTACCCTCACCGGTGCCCTAAGCGTTGCCGTTCCCTAACCCTAACCCTAGCCCGGAATAGAAAACCACCACCAGCCCTACACCTTACCTTATGCCGTTGCCTACTACTGGCCTGTACTCTGGCACTGACACGTGCATCAGCACGTAGCCTTACCCTCCTGCGTTTCCGTACCCTGACCTGTGCCCTAAGCCTTGCCATTCCCTAACCCTAACCCTAGCCCGGAACTGAAACCCACCACCAGCCCTACAACTTACCTTATGCCGTTCCCTATTCCTGGCCCGTATGCTGGCACTGAACCGTGCGTCAGCACGTAGCCTGACCCTCCCACGTTTCCGTACCCTCACCTGTGCCCTAAGCCTTGCCGTTCCCTAACCCTAACCCTATCCTGGTACGGAAACCAACCACCAGCCGTACACCTTACCTTACGCCGTTGCCTACACCTCGCCCGTACGCTGGCATTGACCCGTGGGTCAGCACGTAGCCTGACCCTCCCACGTTTATGTACCCTCACCTGTGCCCTAAGCCTTGCCGTTCTCTAACCTTAACCCTAGCCCGGAACGGAAACCCACCAGCAGCCATACACCTTACCCTATGCCGTTGCCTACTCCTGGCCTGTACTCTGGCACTGAACCGTGCATCAGCACGTAGCCTTACCCTCCCGCGTTTCCGTACACTGAACTGTGCCCTAAGCCTTGCCGTTCCCTAACCCTAACCCTAGCCCAGAACACAAAACCACCACCAGCCCTACACTTTATCCTACGCCGTTGCCTACTCCTTGCCCGTACGCTGGCACTGACCCGTGCGTCAGCACGTAGCCCGACCCTCCCACTTTTCCGTACCCTCATCTGTGCCCTAAGCATTGCCATTCCCTAACCCTAACCCTAGCCCGGAATAGAAACCCACCACCAGCCCTACACCATACCTCACGCCGTACCCTACTACTGACCCGTACGCTGGCACTGACCCATGCGTCAGCACGTAGCCTGACACTCCCACGTTTCCGTACCCTCACCTGTGCCCTAAGCCTTGCCGTTCCCTAACCCTAACCCTAGCCCCGAACGGAAACCCACCACCAGCCCTACACTTTACCTTACGCCGTAACTTATTTCCTGGCCCGTACGCTGGCACTGAACCGTGCGTCAGCATGTAGCCTGACACTCCCCCGTTTCGGTACCCTCACCTGTGCCCTAAGCCTTGCCGTTCCCTTACCCTAACCCTAGCCTGGAACGGAAACCAACCAACAGCCCTACATCTTACCTTACGCCCTTGCCTACACCTGGCCCGTACGCTGGCACTGACACGTGCGTCAGCACGTAGCCTGACCGTCCGACGTTTCTGTAACCTCACCTGTGCCCTAAGCCTTGCCGTTCCCTAACCCTAACCCTAGCCCGGAACGGAAACCCACCACCAGCCGTACACCTTACCTTACGCCGTACTCTATTGCTGGCCCGTACGCTGGCACTGAACCGTGCGTCAGCACGTAGCCTGACCTTCCCAAGTTTCCGTACCCTCTCCTGTGCCCTAAGCCTTGCCGTTCCCTAACCCTAACCCTAGCCCTGAATAGAAACCCACCACCAGCCCTACACCTTACATTACGCCGTACCCTACTACTGACCCGTACGCTGGCACTGACCCGTGCGTCAGCACGTAACCTGAGCCTCCCACGTTTCCATAACCTCACCTGTGCCCTAAGCCTTGCCATTCCCTAACCCTAACCCTAGCCCGGAACGCAAATCCACCACCAGCCCTACACTGTATCCTATGCCGTTGCCTACTCCTGGCCCGTACGATGGCACTGACCCGTGCGTCAGCACGTAGCCCGTCCCTCCCACGTTTCCGTACCCACACCTGTGCCCTAAGCCTTGCCGTTCCCTAACCCTAACCCTAGCCTGGAACGGAAACCAACCACCAGCCCTACACCTTACCTTACGCCGTTGCGTACTCCTGGCCCGTACGCTGGCACTGACCCGTGTGTCAGCACGTAGCCCGACCCTCTGACGTTTCCGTACCCTCAACTGTGCCCTAAGCCTTGCCGTTCCCTAACCCTAACCCTAGCCTGGAAAGGAAATCATAAACAAGCCCTACACTTTACCTTACGCCGTACCCTACTCCTGGCCCGTACGCTGGCACTGACCCGTGCGTCAGCACTTAGCCTGACGCTCCCACGTTTCCGTACCCTCACCTGTGCCCTAAGCCTTGCCGTTCCCTAACCATAACCCTAGCCCGGAACGGAAACCCACCACCAGCCCTACACCTTACCTTACGCCGTAACCTATTCCTGGCCCGTACGCTGGCACTGAACCGTGCGTCAGCATGTAGCCTGACCCTCCCACGTTTCCGTACCCTCACCTGTGCCCTAAGCCTTGCCTTTCCCTAACCCTAACCCTAGCCCGGAATAGAAACCCACCACCAGCCCTACACCTTACCTTACGCCGTATCCTACTCCTGACCCGTACGCTGGCACTGAACCATGTGTCAGCACGTAGTCTGAGCCTCCAAAGTTTCCGTACCCTCACCTGTGCCCTAAGCCTTGAAGTTCCCTAACCCTAACCCTGGCCCGGAACGGAAACCCACCACCAGCCCTACACCTTAACTTACGCCGTTCACTATTCCTGGCCCGTACGCTGGCACTGAAGCGTGCGTCAGCACGTAGCCTGACCCACCCACGTTTCCGTTCCCTCACCTGTGCCCTAAGCCTTGCCGTTCCCTAACCCTAACCCTAGCCAGGAACGCAAATCCACCACCAGCCCTACAGTTTATCCTACGACGTTGCCTACTCCTGGCCCGTACGCTGGCACTGACCAGTGCGTCAGCACGTAGCCTGACCCTCCCACGTTTCCGTACCCTCACCTGTGCCCTAAGCCTTGCCGTTCCCTAACCCTAACCCTAGCCTGGAACGGAAACCAACCTCCAGCCCTACACCTTACCTTACGCCGTTGCCTACTACTGGCCTGTACTCTGGCACTGACCCGTGCATCAGCACGTAGCCTTAACCTCCCGCGTTTCCGTACCCTGACCTGTGCCCTAAGCCTTGCCGTTCCCTAACCCTAACCCTAGCCCGGAACGGAAACCCACCACCAGCCCTACACCTTACCTTACGCTGTTCCCTATTCCTGGCCCGTATGCTGGCACTGAACCGTGCGTCAGCACGTAGCCTGACCCTCCCACGTTTCCGTACCCTCACCTGTGCCCTAAGCCTTGCCGTTCCCTAACCCTAACCCTAGCCTGGAATGGAAACCAACCACCAGCCGTACACCTTACCTTACGCCGTTGCCTACTCCTGGCCCGTACGCTGGCATTGACCCGTGCGTCAGCACGTGGCCTGACCCTCCCACGTTTATGTACCCTCACCTGTGCCCTAAGCCTTGCCGTTCCCTAACCATAACCATAGCCTGGAACGGAAACCAACCACCAGCCCTGCACCTTACCTTACGCCGTTGCCTACTCCTCGCCCATACGCTGGCACTGACACGTGCGTCAGCACGTAGCCTGACCCTCCCACGTTTCCATACCCTCACCTGCGCCCTAAGCCTTGCCGTACCCTAACACTAACCCTAGCACGGAACGGAAACCCACCACCAGCCCTACACCTTACCCTACACCGTTGCCTACTCCTGGCCTGTACTCTGGCAGTGACCCGTGCATCAGCACGTAGCCTTACCCTCCCGAGTTTCCGTACCCTGACCAGTGCCCTAAGCCTTGCCGTTCCCTAACCCTAACCCTAGCCCAAAACGCAAATCCATCACCAGCCCTACACTTTATCCTACGCCGTTGCCTACACCTGGCCCGTACGCTGGCACTGACCAGTGCGTCATCACGTAGCCCGACCCTCCCACGTTTCCGTACCCTCACCAGTGCCCTAAGCCTTGCCATTCCCTAACCCTAACCCTAGCCCGGAATAGAAACCCACCACCAGCCCTACACCATACCTTACGCCGTACCCTACTACTGACCCGTACGCTGGCACTGATCCGTGCGTCAGCACGTAGCCTGACCCTCCCACGTTTCCGTACCCTCACCTGTGCCCTAAGCCTTGCCATTCCCTAACCCTAACCCTAGCCCTGAATAGAAACCCACCACCAGCCCTACACCATACCTTACGCCGTACCCTACTACTGACCCGTACGCTGGCACTGATCCGTGCGTCAGCACGTAGCCTGACCCTCCCACGTTTTGGTAACCTCACCTGTTCCCTAAGCCTTGCCGTTCCTTAACCCAAACCCTAGCCCGGAACGGTAATCTACCACCAGCCCTACACCTTACCGTACGCCGTTGCCTACACGTGGCCTGTACTCTGGCACTGACCCGTGCATCAGCACGTAGCCTTACCCTCCCGCGTTTCCGTTCCCTGACCAGTGCCCTAAGCCTTGACGTTCCCTAACCCTAACCCTAGCCCAGAACACAAATCCACCACCAGCCCTACACTTTATCCTACGCCGTTGCCTAATCCTGGCCCGTACGCTGGCACTGACCCGTGCGTCAGCACGTAGCCTGACCCTCCCACGTTTCCGTACCCTCACCTTTGCCCTAAGACTTGCCGTTCCCTAACCCTAACCCTAGACCGGATTAGAAACCCACCACCATCCCTACACTTTACCTTACGCCGTACCCTATTCCTGGCCCGTACGCTGGCACTGACCCGTTCGTCAGCACGTAGCCTGACCCTCCCACGTTTCCGTACTTTCACCTGTTTCCTAAGACTTGCCGTTCCCTAACCCTAACCCTAGCCCTGAACGTAAACCCACCAACAGCCCTACACCTTACCATATGCCGTTGCCTACTCCTGGCCTGTACTCTGGCACTGACCCGTTCATCAGCACGTAGCCTTACCCACCCGCGTTTCCGTAACCTGACCTGCGCCCTAAGCCTTGCCGTTCCCTAAACTTAACCCTAGCCCAGAACGCAAATCCACCACCAGCCCTACACTTTATCCTACGCCGTTGCCTACTCCTGGCCCGTATGCGGGCACTGACCCGTGCGTCAGCACTTAGCCCGACCCTCCCACGTTTCCGTACCCTCACCTGTGCCCTAAGCCTTGCCGTTCACTAACCCTAACCCTAGCCCGGAATGGAAACCCACCACCAGCCTTACACCATACCTTACGCTGTTCCCTATTCCTGGCCCGTACGCTGGCACTGATCCGTGTGTCAGCACGTAGCCTGACCCTCCCACGTTTCTGTACCCTCAACAGTGCCCTAAGCCTTGCCGTTCCCTAACCCTAACCCTAAACCTAGCCTGGAACGGAAATCCACCAACAGCCCTACACCATACCCTACGCCGTAGCCTACTCCTGGCCCATACGCTGGGACTAACCCGTGTGTCAGCACGTAGCCGGCCTCTCCCACGTTTCCGTACACTCATCTGTGCCCTAAGCCTTGCCGTTCCCTTACCCTAACCCTAGCCCTGAAAGGAAACGCACTACCAGCCCTACACCTTACCCTACGCCGTTGCGTACTCCTGCCCTGTACGCTGGCACTAACCCGTGCGTCAGCACATAGCCTGAACCTCCCACGTTTCCGTACCCTCACCTGTGCCCTAAGGCTTGTCGTTCTCTAACCCTAACCCTATCCCGGAACGTAAACCCACCCCCAGCCCTAAACATTACCCTATGCCGTACCCTACTACTGGCCCATTCGCTGACACTTACCCGTGCGTCAGCACGTAGCCTGACCCTCCCACGTTTCCATACCCTCACCTGTTCCCTAAGCCTTGCCGTTCCCTAACCCTAACACTAGCCCGAAACGGAAACCCACCGCCAGCCCTAAACCTACCCCTACGCCTTACCCTACTCCTGGCCCGTATGCTGGCCCTGACCCGTGCGTCAGCACGTAGCCTGACGATCCCACGTTTCCGTACCCTCACCTGTGCCCTAAGACTTGCAGTTCCCTAACCCTAACCCTAGCACGGAAAGGAAATCCACCAAAAGCCCTATACCATACCCTACGCCGTAGCATACTCGTGGCCCGTACGCTGGCACTGACCCATGTGTCAGCACGTAGCCGGCCTCTCTAACGTTTACGTACCCTCACCTGTGCCCTAAGCCTTGCCGTTCCCTAACCCTAGCCCTGTACGGAAACCCACCACCAGCCCTACACCTCACCCTACGCCGTACACTACTCCTGGCCCGTACGCTGGCACTGAACCGTCCGTCTGCACGTAGCCTACCTCTCCCACGTTGCCGTACACTCACCTGTGCCCTAAGTATTGCCGTTCCCTAACCCTAACTCTAGCTCGAAACAGAGATGCACCAGCAGCCCTACAACTTACCCTACGTTGAAGCCTACTCCTGCCCGGAAGCTGGCACTGACCCATGCGTGAGCACGTAGCCTGACCCTCCCACGTTTCTGTACCCTCGCCTGTGCCCTAAGCCTTGCCGTTCGCTAACCCTAACCATAGCCCGGAACGGAAACCCACCACCGGAACTACACCTTACCCTACGCCGTAGCCTACACCTGGCCCGGACGCTGTCACTGACCTGTGCGTCAGCACGTAGCCTGACCCTCCCATGTTTCCGTAACCTCACCTGTGCCCTAAGCCTTGCCATTCCCTAACCCTAACCCTAGCCCGGAAAGGAAATCCACCACCAGCCCTAAAGCTTACCCTACGCCGTAGCCAACTCCTAGCCAGTATGCTGGCACTGACCCGTTCGTCAGCATGTAGCCTGCCCCTCACACGTTTCCATACCCTCACCTGTGCCCTAAGCCTTGCCGTTCGCTAACCCTAACCCTAGCCATGAACGGAAACCCACCACCAGCCCTAAACCTTACCCTATGCCATAGCCTAATCCTGTCACGTAACCTGGCACTGATCTGTGCATCAGCACGTAGCCTGACTTTCCCACGTTTCCGTACCCTCACCTGTGCCCAAAGACTTACCGTTCCCTAAACCTATCCCTAACCCGGAATGTTAACACACCACCAGCCCTACACCTTACCCTACGCCGTACCCTACTCCTGGCCCGTACACTGGCACTGACCTGTGCGTCAGCACATAGCCTGACCCTCCCACGTTTCCGTACCTGCAGCTGTTCCCTAAGCCTTGCGGTTCCCTAGCCCTAACCGTAGCCCAGAACAGTAATGCACCACCAGCCCTACACCTTACACTACGCCGTACCATAATCCTCGCCCGTACGCTTTCACTGACACATGCGTCAGCACATATCCTGACCCTCCCACGTTTCTGTACCGTCACCTTGGCCCTAAGCCTTGCCGTTCCCTAACCATAACCCTAGCCCGGACGGAAACCTACCACCAGCCCTACACCTTACTCTACGCCGTATCCTACTCCTGGCCCATACGCTGGCACTGACACGTGAGTCAGCATGAAGCCTGTCCCTCCCACGTTTCCGTACCCTCACCTGTGACCTAAGCCTTGCCGTTCCCTAACCCTAACCCTAGCCCGGAACAGAAACCCACCACCAGCCCTACACCTTACCCTAAGCCGTTGCCTACTCCTGGCCTGTACGCTGGCACTGACCCGTGCGTCCCCACGTAGACTGACCCTCCCACGTTTCCGTACCCTCACCTGTCCCGTAAACTTTGTCGTTCCCTAACCCTAACCCTAGCCTGGAAAGGAAACCCACCACCAGCTCTACACCTTACCCTATGCCGTAGCCTCCTCCTTGCCCATACGCTGGCACTGACCCGTGCTTCCGCACGCAGCCTGACCCTCCCACGTTTCCGTACCCTCACCTGTGCCCTAAGCCTTGCCGTTCCCTAACCCTAACCCTAGCCCGGAACGGAAACCCAACACCAGCGCTACCCTTTACCTATGCTGTAGCCTACTCCTGGCCCGTAACCTGGCACTGCCCTGTGCGTCAGCACGTAGCCTGACACTCCAACTTTTACCTACCCTCACTTGGGCCCTAAGCCTTGCCGTTCCCTAACCCTTACCCTCGCCCAGAAAGGAAACGCACCACCAGCCCTACACCTTACCCTACGCCGTTGCCTACTCCTGCCCTGTACGCTGTCACTAACCCGTGTGTCAGCACATAGCCTGAACCTCCCACGTTCCCGTACCCGCACCTGTGCCCTAAGGCTTGTCGTTCTGTAACCCTAACCATATCCCGGAACGGAAACCCACCCCCAGCCCTAAACTTTACGCTATGCCGTACCCTACTCCTGGCCCGTACGTTGGCACTGAACCGTGCGTAAGAACGTAGCCTGACCATCCCACGTTTCCGTACCCTCACCTGTGCCCTAAGCCTTGCCATTCCCTAACCCTAACTCGAGCCCAGAACAGAGACCCACAACTTGCCCTATAACATACCCCACGCCATAGCCTACTCCTGGCCCGTACGCTGGCACTGACCCATGCGTCTGCACGTAGCCAGACGCTCCCACGTTTCTGTACCCTCACCTGTTCCCTAAGCCTTGCCGTTCCCATACCCTAAACCTAGCCCTGAATGGAAAGGCACCACAAGACCTACACCTTACCCTACGCTGTACACTACTCCTGGCCCTTACGCTGGCACTGACACGTGCGTCAGCACGTAGCCTGACCCTCCCAAGTTTCCGTACCCTCAACTGTGCCCTAAGCCTTGCCGTTCCCTAACCCTAACCCTAGCCCGGAATAGAAACCCACCACCAGCCCTACACCTTACATTACGCCGTACCCTACTCCTGACCCGTACGCTGGCACTGAACCGTGCGTCAGCACGTAGCCTGAACCTCCCACGTTTCCATACCTTCACCTGTGCTCTAAGCCTTGCCTTTCCCTAACCCTAACCCTAGCCCGGAACGCAAATCCACCACCAGCCCTACACTGTATCCTATGCCGTTGCCTACTCCTGGCCCGTACGCTGGCACTGACCCGTGCGTCAGCACGTAGCCCGTCCCTCCCACGTTTCCGTACCCTCTCCTGTGCCCAAAGCCTTGCCGTTCCCTAACCCTAACCCTAGCCTGGAACGGAAACCAAACACCAGCCCAACACCTTACCTTACGCCGTTGCCTACACCTGGCCCGTACGCTGGCACTGACCCGTGCGTCAGCACGTAGCCTGACCCTCCCAAGTTTCCGTACCTTCAACTGTTTCCTAAGACTTGCCGTTCCCTAATCCTAACCCTAGCCCTGAACGGAAACCCACCACCAGCCCTACACCTTACCGTATGCCGTTGCCTACTCCTGGCCTGTACTCTGGCACTGACGCGTTCATCAGCACGTAGCCTTACCCACCCGCGTTTCCGTACCCTGACCTGCGCCCTAAGCCTTGCCGTTCCCTAACCCTAACCCTAGCCCAGAACGCAAATCCACCACCAGCCCTACACTTTATCCTACGCCGTTGCCTACTCCTGGCTCGTACGCTGGCATTGACCCGTGCGTCAGCACGTAGCCCATCCCTCCCACGTTTCCGTACCCTCACCTGTGCCCTAAGCCTTGCCGTTCCCTAACCCTAACCCTAGCCCGAAATAGAAACCCACCACCAGCTCTACACCTTACCTTACGCCGTTGCCTACTACTGGCCTGTACTCTGGCACTGACCCGTGCATCATCACGTAGCCTTACCCTCCCAGGTTTCCGTACCCTGACCTGTGCCCTAAGCCTTGCCATTCCCTAACCCTAACCCTAGCCCGGAACTGAAACCCACCACCAGCCCTACAACTTACCTTATGCCGTTCCCTATTCCTGGCCCGTATGCTGGCACTGAACCGTGCGTCAGCATGTAGCCTGCCCCTCCCACGTTTCCGTACCATCACCTGTGCCCTAAGCCTTGCCGTTCCCTAACCCTAACCCTAGCCTGGTACGGAAACCAACCACCAGCCGTACACCTTACCTTACGCCGTTGCCTACTCCTCGCCCGTACGCTGGCATTGACCCGTGCGTCAGCACGTATCCTGACCCTCCCACGTTTACGTACCCTCACCTGTGCCCTAAGCCTTGCCGTTCCCTAACCTTAACCCTAGCCCGGAACGGAAACCCACCACCAGCCCTACACCTTACCTTACGCCGTTGCCTACTACTGGCCTGTACTCTGGCACTGACCCGTGCATCAGCACGTAGCCTTACCCTCCCACGTTTCCGTACCCTGACCTGTGCCCTAAGCCTTGCCATTCCCTAAACCTAACCCTAGCCCGGAACTGAAACCCACCACCAGCCCTACAACTTACCTTATGCCGTTCCCTATTGCTGGCCCGTATGCTGGCACTGAACCATGCGTCAGCACGTAGCCTGACCCTCCCACGTTTCCGTACCCTCACCTGTGCCCTAAGCCTTGCCGTTCCCTAACCCTAACCCTAGCCTGGTACGGAAACCAACCACCAGCCGTACACCTTACCTTATGCCGTTGCCTACTCCTGGCCCGTACGCTGGCATTGACCCGTGCGTCAGCACGTAGCCTGACCGTCCCACGTTTCCGTACCCTCACCTGTGCCCTAAGCCTTGCCATTCCCTAACCCTAACTCGAGCCCAGAACAGAGACCCACAACTTGCCCTATAAAATACCCCACGCCATAGCCTACTCCTGGGCCGTACGCTGGCACTGACCCATGCGTCTGCATGTAGCCAGACGCTCCCACGTTTCTGTACCCTCACCTGTTCCCTAAGCCTTGCCGTTCCCATACCCTAAACCTAGCCCTGAATGGAAAGGCACCACAAGACCTATACCTTACCCAACGCTGTACACTACTCCTGGCCCTTACGCTGGCACTGACACGTGCGTCAGCACGTAGCCAGACCCTCCCACCACCCTCCCAATACAGAAATGGGCAGAAGATCTCAAGAGACTTTTCTTCAAAGAAGACAAAATGATGGCCAAGACGCACATGAAAATCTGCTCAACAACACTAATTATGAGATAAATGCAAATCAAAACTACAATGAGGTATCACCTCACACCTGTTAGAATCGGAATCATCAGAAAACCTACAAAAAACAAATTCTGGGGAGGGTGTGGACAAAAGGATCCCTCTTCCACTATTGGTGGGAATGTAAATTGATACAGTCACTATGGAGAACAGTGTGGAGTATCCTTAAAAAAACTAGAAATAGAATTACCATCTGATCCAGCCATCCCACTTCTGGGCATATACCCAGAGAAAACCATAAATCAAAAAGGCACATTCACCACAATGTTCATTGCACCGTTATTTACAGTAGCCAGGTAAGGGAAGCAACATAAATGCCCACAAACAGATGAATGGATAAAGATGTGGTACATATATAATATGGAATATTACTCAGCCATAAAAAGGAATGAAACTGGGTCATTTGTAGAGACATCGATGGATATAGAGACTGTCATACAGAATGAAGTAAGTCAGAAAGAGGCAAACAAATATTGTATATCAATGCATATATGTTCAACCAAAAAAATGGGACAGATGAACTGGTTTGCAGGGAAGAAATAGAGACACAGAGGTAGAGAAAAAACGTATGGACACCAAGTGTGGGAAGCCATGGGGTGTTGGTGGTGGGATGAGATGGGAGATTGGGATTGACCTGTTTACATGTATATGCATAAAATATATAACTAATAAAAACCTTTTGTATAAAAAAATAAATAAAATTAAATTTCAAAATTTTAAAAAATAAAATTTAAACAGAAAACAGAAAAACTTTCTTCCCTTCACACAGATGTATTTATAGGAATGATTAATTCCATGATTATATCTATAAATACATAAAAGAGGAATAAAATTTAACTTAAACCATAAAAGAAAAAAAAAACCTGAACCCACCAGTTATACAGAGAAAAACCCTATCACGCACTTGCTCCAGTGGTAAACAATTCTGAAATTGGTCAGAGGTGGGTAACCATCTCCCATACAGACAGCAACCCACACCTGACGCAAGGAGCGTCCTCATTGCAAAGCTGGGGGACCGTGCCGAGGCATCTTTGAGTAAACGTGAGCTGAGCCCCAGGCCAGCTGCTGCTGAAATGTTCCCACCCTTCCCAGGTGAAACACCTGAATATGTACAAGGGCTTAAAAGCCTAGACGAAGATCCACGGAACCACACCAGCGACAGCACGCAGGCCTACTTGGTGCCTGCATGCCATCCAGTGTGGTCCTGACCCCGGGCACTCTTCAGTATCTTTCCATTGCACTGCCTCAGATACCCCTCCTGTCCCGGCCCCCACTGCTTTTTTCCTTCCTCACCTCTGTCCCGAGAGAAATTCCAGCGAAAGTTATGGGTGACAAATCCTCTTCTTTACAGGTGGTAGCCTGGAAACTCCTGCAGAAAAGCCAGCAGAGCCCCACTCACAACAGGCCACCCACAAAGCTGTGGCCCCTCACTCCCTCCCACCAACACAGCCCCGAGACTGATGACGGGGCAGAGAATATGGAGTCAGGCACAGCTTCAGGGGCTATTGCTGTCTGGAGCGCTGTTTATATTGACCTCAACCAGGCACACCTGGGGATGACCGGCTGGCAGGGTAAGGCTGCCCAGGTCACCTAATCCACAAACCTCAGGGAATCACATTGTTGAAAATGGACCTCGCTAAGGCAGTATAGAAGCCAACGAAAATAAGGACACAATGCCATTTGCAGCACCATAGATGAGTCTAGAGGTAATCACGTGACTTGTAATAAGTCAGAAAGTGAAAGACACATATCATATCATGTCACTTATAGGTGTAACCTAAAAATAGATACGAGGGTAGATATTTCCATGGAGAAGTGCAACGACATATTCATTAAACAAACTTAAGGTTCACCAATGGAAAGGTGTGAGGATTGGTTTCATTACAATATTGGGGTTAACAGACATATACAAACACAGGTGACATATATAATCACCAAAGACCTACGGAATACCAAGAGAGGACTACTCACCATTCTGTCATAACGTACATGGGAAAAGGATCCCAGGAAGAACAGACATCTGTATATGTGTAAAAGAACCACATCTTCCACACCTTCAACAAGCCAAACATTGTAATCAAACTTGCTGTAACAAAAAATAAAAAATTAAATTAATAACACGTGCAAGAAGGAGTGAGAGAAACTTGAGGGGCTTTCTCCTGGCACATTCCATTCTAAATTCCAATCTAGAACACGACTTCCTTTGAGGCTCTGTTGCCCTAGTAACCAGATTTGGTAAGGCAGAACTGCTGCCACCTTGTGGCCGTTTCACACAACAGCAGCTTTAATCCCAGCGCTAATGGTCAGCAGATATTCAAAATCATTGCAGGCCTGTAAATGACACCTGCCCTGAAAACAAATCCTGGGGTCACATATCGACCAAAAAATTCAAAGGACGTCCATATTTCAAAACGACCGTTTCAAAAGGCATATTTTAAACACATTAGTGTTCTGCTTGTTTTTCTTTCTGTCTTTTTTGGTTAAAAAAACGGGAAAGGAAAAAGGCATCCCTCAGAATGTGCGAAAATCGTTGCAAACGAATCAATGGACAAAGGTTTAATCTCCAATATATATAAGCAGCTCATGCAGCTTAATATTAAAAAAACAAACAACCCAATACAAAAATGGGCAGAAGATCTAAAGAGACGTTTCTTCAAAGAAGACACAGAGATGGCCAAGACGCACATGAAAAGCTCCTCAACATCACTAATTATTTGAGAAGTGCAACTCAAAACTACAATGAGGTATCACCTCACACCTGTTAGAATCGTCATCATCAGAAAATCTACAAACAACAAATTCTGGGGAGGGTGTTGACAAAAGGAGCCATATTCCACTATTGATGGGAATGTAAATTTATACAGTCACTATGGAGAACAGTATGGAGTTTCCTTTAAAAATCTAGAAATAGAAATACCAACTGATCCAGCAATCCAACTTCTGGGCATATACCCAGAGAAAACCATAAATCAATAAGGCACAGTCACCACAATGTTCTTTGCACCACTATTTACAATAGCCAGGTAATGGAAGCAAACTAAATGCCCACAGACAAATGAATGGATAAAGATGGTGTCCATATATCAAATGGAATATTACTCGGCCATAAAAAGGAATGAAACTGGGTCATTTGTAGAGAAATCGATGGATCTAGAGACTGTCATACAGAATGAAGTAAGTCAGAAAGAAGAAAACAAATATTGTATATTAATGCATATATGTGGAAACTAAAATATGGTACAGTTGAACTGGTTTGCAGGGAAGAAATAGAGACACAGAGGTAGAGAACAAACGTATGGACACCAAGTGTGGGAAGCCATGGGGTGTTGGTGGTGGGATGTGTTGGGAGATTGAGATTGACCTGTATACATGTATAAGCATAAAATACATAACTAATAATAACCTGCTGTATAAAAAAGTAAATAAAATTAAATTTCAAAATTTTAAAAAATAAAATTTCACAATGAAACAGAAAAAAGTTCTTCCCTTCACACAGATGTATTTATAGGAATGAATTATTTCCATGCTTATATCTATAAATACATAACAGAGGAATAAAATCTAACTTGAACCATAAAAGAAAAAAAAAACCTGAACCCACTAGTTATACAGAGGAAAACCCAATCAGGGCACTTGCTCCAGCGGTAAACAATTCTGAAATTGGTCAGAGGTGGGGAATCATCTCCAATTCAGCCAGCAACCCACCCCCCATTCAAGGAGCGTCCTCATTGCAAAGCTGTGGGACCGTGCTGAGGCATCTGTGAGTAAACGTGAGCTAAGCCCCAGGCCAGCTGCTGCTGAACTGTACCAACCCTTCCCAGGTAAAACACCTGAATATGTACAAGGGCTTGAAAGCCTAGAGGAAGGGCGGTGGAGCCACACCAGCGAGAGCACGCAGGCCAACTTGGTGCCTGCAGGCCAGCTAGGAGGGTCCTGGACCCGGGCGCTCTTCTGGAAACTTTCCATTGCCCTGCCTGAGATACCCCTCCTGTCCCGGCCCCCACTGCTTTTTTCCTTCCTCACCTCTGTCCGGAGATAAATTCCAGCAGATGGTAGGGGCGACACATCATCTTCTTTACAGATGACAGCCTGGCAACTACTGAAGAAAGGCCAGCAGAGCCCAACTCACACCGGGCCACCCACAAAGCCGTGGCCCCTCACTCCCTCCCAACAGCAGAGCCCCGAGACTGCTGACTGGGCAGAGAATATGGAGTCAGGCACAGCTTCAGGGGCTATTGCTGCCTGTAGCACTCTTTATATTGACCTCAACCATGCACACTTGGTGAGGGCCGGCCGGGAGGTCAGGCTGCCTAGGTCAGCTAATCCACAACCCTCAGGGAATCACATTCTTGAAAATGGACCTCAATAAGGCAGAGAGAAACCAAGGAAAAAAAGGACACAATGCCATTTGCAGCAACGTAGATGAGTCGAGAGGTAATCACGTGACTTGTAGTAAGTCAGAAAGTGAAAGACACATACCGTATCATATCACTTATAGGTGTTACCTAAAAATGGATACCAGTGCAGATATTTCCACAGAGAAGGGCAATCACAGATTCATTAAACACACTTATGGTTCACCAATGGAAAGGTGTGAGGATTGGATTCATTACGATATTGGGTTTAACAGACATATACAAACACAGGTGAAATATATAATCACCAAAGACCTACGGAATACCAAGGGAAGACTACTCAACATTCTATCATAACGTACATGGGAAAAGGATCCCAGGAAGAACAGACATATCTATATGTGTAAAAGAAACACATCTTGCACACCTACAAAAGGCCAAAAGTTGTAATCAAACTTGCTGTAATAAAAAATAAAAAATTAAATTAAAAATACGAACAAGAAGTAGTGAGACAAACTTGAGGGGCTTTCTCCTGGCACATTCCGTTCTAAATTCCAATCTAGAACGCAACTTCCATTGAGGCTCTGCTGCCCTAGTAACCAGATTTGGTAAGGGAGAACTGCTGCCACCATGTGGCCGTTTCACACAACTGCAGCCTTAATCCCAGCACTAATGGTCAGTGGATATTCAAAATCATTACAGGCCTGTAAATGACACCTGCCCTGAAAACAATTCCTGGGGTCATATATCGACCAAAAAATTCAAAAGACGTCCATATTTCAAAACGACAATTTCAAGAGGCATATTTCACGCACATTAGTGTTCTGCTTCTTTTGCTTGCTTTCTTTCTTTGTTAAAAAAAAGGGAATGGAAAAAGGCAACACTCAGATGGGCAAAAACGTTCGCAAACGAATCAATGGACACAGGTTCAATCGCCAATATATATAAACAGCTCATGAAGCTTAATATTAATAAAACAAACAACCCAACACAAAAATGGGCAGAAGATCTAAAGAGACGTTTCTTCAAAGAAGACACAGAGATGGCCAAGACGCTCATGAAAAGCTGCTCATCATCACTAATTATTAGAGAAATGCAAATCAAAACTACAATGAGGTAAGACCTCACACCTGTTAGAATCGGCATCATCCGAAAATCTACAAACAACAAATTCTGGGGAGGGTGTGGACAAAAGGAACCCCCTTCCACTATTGGTGGGAATGTAAATTGATACAGTCACTATGGAGAATAGTATGGAGGTTCCTTTAAAAAACTAAAAGGAGAATTACCATAGGATCCAGCAATCCCACTTCTGGGCATATACCCAGAGAAAACCATAAATCACAAAGACACATTCACCACAATGTTCACTGCAGCACTATTTACAATAGCCAGCTAAAGGAAGCAACCTAAATGCCCACAGACAGGCGAATGGATAAAGATGTGGTACATATATAAAATGCAATATTACTCAGCCATAAAAAGGAATGAAACTGGGTCATTTGTAGAGAAGTGGATGGATCTAGAGACTGTCATACGGAATGAAGTAAGTCAGAAAGAGAAAAACAAATATTGTATATTAATGCCTATATGTGGAACCTAGAAAAATGGTACAGATGAACTGGTTTGCAGGGCAGAAAGAGAGACACAGAGGTAGAGAACAAACGTATGGACACCAAGTGGGGGAAGCCATGGGGTGGTGGTGGTGGGATGAGTTGGAAATTGGGATTGGCCTGTATACATGTCTATGCATAAAATAGATAACTAATAATAACCTGCTGTATAAAATAAATAAATAAACTTAAATTTCAAAATTTTTAAAAATAAAATTTAAAAATAAAACAGAAAAATGTTCTTCCATTCACACAAATGTATTTATATGAATGAATGATTTCCATGCTTATATCTATAAATACATAAAAGAAGAACAGAATGTAACTGGGACTGAAAAAGAAAAAAAATACCTGAACCTAACAGTTATAGAGAGGAAAACCCTACCAAGGCACTTGCTCCAGTGGTAAACAATTCTGAAATTGGTCAGAGGTGGGGAATCATCTCCCATACTGCCAGTAGCCCCGCCCCCCCACGCAAGGAGCGTCCTCATTGCAATCCTGGGGGACCGTGCCGAGGCCTCTGTGAGTAAACGTGATCTGAGCCCCAGGCCAGCTGCTGCTGAACTGTTCACACCCTTCCCAGGTAAAACACCTGAATATGTACAGGGCTTGAAAGCCTAGAGGAAGGGCCGTGGAGCCACACCAGCGACAGCACGCAGGCCAACTTGGTGCCTGCAGGCCAGCCAGGACGATCCTGGCCCCGGGCGCTCTTCTGGAAGCTTTCCATTTCCCTGCCTGAGATACCCATCCTGTCCCGGCCCCCACTCCTTTTTTTCCTTCCTCACCTCAGCCCGGAGAGAAATTCCAGTGGAAGTTATGGGTGACACATCGTCTTCTTTACAGGTTGCAGCCTGGAAACTCCTGCAGAAAGTCCAGCAGAGCCCCAATCACACCGGGCCACCCACAAAGCCGTGGACCCACACACCCTCCCACCAGCACAGCCCGAGACTGCTGACGGGGCAGAGAATATGGAGTCAGGCACAGCTGCAAGGGCTATTGTTGCCTGGAGTGCTGTTTATATTGACCTCAACCCTGGCACACCTGGCGAGGGCTTGCCGGCAGGGTCAGGCTGCCCAGGTCAGCTAATCCTCAGCCCTCAGGGAATCACATTGCAGAAAATGGACCTCGCTAAGACAGAATATTTGCCAAGGAAAAAAAGGGCACAATGCCATTTGCAGCCCCGTAGATGAGTCGAGAGGTAATCACGTGACTTGTAGTAAGTCAGAAAGTGAATGACACATTCCGTATCATATTACTTATAGGTGTTACCTAAAAATGGATACTAGGGCAGATATTTCCACGGAGAAGGGCAATCACAGATTCATTAAACACACTTATGGTTCACCAATGGAAAGGTGTGAGGATTGGATTCATTACGATATTTGGGTTAACAGACATATACAAACACAAGTGAAATATATAATCACCAAAGACCTACGGAATACCAAGGGAAGACTACTCAACATTCTGCCATAACGTACATGGGAAAAGGATCCCAGGAAGAACAGACATATGTATATGTGTAAAAGAAACACATCTTGAACACCTACAACAAGCCAAACGTTGTAATCAAATTTGCTGTAATAAAAAATAAAAAATTAAATTAAAAACACGAACAAGAAGTAGTGAGACAAACTTGAGGGGCTTTCTCCTGGCACCTTCTGTTCTAAATTCCAATCTAGAACGCGACTTCCATTGAGGTTCTGCTGCCCTAGTAACCAGATTTGGTAAGGGAGAACCGCTGCCACCATGTGGCCGTTTCACACAACTGCAGCCTTAATCCCAGCACTAATGGTCAGTGGATATTCAAAATCATTACAGGCCTGTAAATGACACCTGCCCTGAAAACAATTCCTGGGGTCATATATCGACCAAAAAATTCAAAAGACGTCCATATTTCAAAACGACAATTTCAAGAGGCATATTTCACGCACATTAGTGTTCTGCTTCTTTTGCTTTCTTTCTTTCTTTGTTAAAAAAAAGGGAATGGAAAAAGGCAACCCTCAGATGGGCGAAAACGTTCGCAAACGAATCAATGGACACAGGTTCAATCGCCAATATATATAAACAGCTCATGAAGCTTAATATTAATAAAACAAACAACCCAATACAAAATGGGCAGAAGATCTAAATAGACGTTTCTTCAAAGAAGACACAGAGATGGCCAAGACGCTCATGAAAAGCTGCTCAACATCACAAATTATTAGAGAAATGCAAATCAAAACTACCATGAGGTAAGACCTCACACCTGTTAGAATCGGCATCATCCGAAAATCTACAAACAACAAATTCTGGGGAGGGTGTGGACAAAAGGAACCCCCTTCCACTATGGGTGGGAATGTAAATTGATACAGTCACTATGGAGAAGAGTATGGAGGTTCCTTTAAAAAACTAAAAGGAGAATTACCTTAGAATCCAGCAATCCCTCTTCTGGGCATATACCCAGAGAAAACCATAAATCACAAAGACACATTCACCACAATGTTCATTGCAGCACTATTTACAATAGCCAGCTAATGGAAGCAACCTAAATGCCCACAGACAGGCGAATGGATAAAGATGTTGTACATATATAAAATGGAATATTACTCAGCCATAAAAAGGAATGAAACTGGGTCATTTGTAGAGAAGTGGATGGATCTAGAGACTGTCATACGGAATGAAGTAAGTCAGAAAGAGAAAAACAAATATTGTATATTAATGCCTATATGTGGAACCTAGAAAAATGGTACAGATGAACTGGTTTGCAGGGCAGAAATAGAGACACAGAGGTAGAGAACAAACGTATGGACACCAAGTGGGGTAAGCCATGGGGTGGTGGTGGTGGGATGAGTTGGGAGATTGGGATTGACCTGTATGCATGTATATGCATAAAATAGATAACTAATAATAACCTGCTGTATAAAATAAATAAATAAACTTAAATTTCAAAATTTTTAAAAATATAATTTAAAAATAAAACAGAAAGAAGTTCTTCCATTCACACAGATGTATTTATATGAACGAATTATTTCCATGCTTATATCTATAAATACATAAAGGAAGAACAGAATGTAACTGGCACCGAAAAAGAAAAAAAATACCTGAACCTAACAGTTATACAGAGGAAAACACTACCAAGGCACTTGCTCCAGTGGTAAACCATTCTGAAATTGGTCAGAGGTGGGGAATCATCTCCCATACAGCCAGCAGCCCCACCCGCCCACGCAAGGAGCGTCCTTATTGCAAAGCTGGGGGACCGTGCCAAGGCCTCTGTGAGTAAACGTGAGCTGAGCCCCAGGCCAGCTGCTGCTGAACTGTTCCCACCCTTCCCAGGTG